>NW_004797812.1:159283-162010 GCF_000002075.1 Aplysia californica
CCCCCCCCCCCCTTTTTTTTTCCTCACCCCGAAATCCCCAAATCTCAATCCCACTTTCAACTGACCTGGTTCAGAAAAGAAACAGCCCTTTGCAGTCTACTTTATCCCAGTGACTCAACAGTTCCCGCGACGACAGAACAAAACGCTAACATTTATTTACCCGTCTACGCTATGACCTTTGCACTAACCCAGAAAGGTCTATCCCATTAGCCGTCGGAAAAAAAACCTTCTGATGAGGGATTCCCAAAGCTAGAGGTAAGAATTAATCAAGGTGCGAAGAATAGAGCAGACCTTCAATTGACGAATAAATGCCGAAAGAACAATGTCTATTCACTAGTCCATTTAGATGTGTCTAATGTTTTGTTGCCGAAATGTCGAGTAGTAAGTATTTAAGCCTGGGCGATGATGTTCAAGTCGTCATTGGCTGGCCAAGCGTAACAGTTCCAGTACAGGAGGAGATTTTCGGGTTGTTCGTGAGGATATTTGCCTGTCTATCCCATTTTGAAGATTGCTTTTGGAAGTCCTTCCAAAATGGTTAGTATCTTTTTACATTCATTATTCCGCTTCGGTTTTAATGTTCCGCAGTTTAAAAAAACACCCCAAACTAACAACAAACCCAGTAACAATGTAACAATGTTTGCTTTTGTAATAAGGTTCCAGTATTGTTGTTGTTACTACTGTTGATTCCCCCTTTTCCTTCTTTTCTTCCTTTCCTCCTTCCTTCTTTCGTACGTTCGTTCCTCCCTTTTCCTCTTCGTACTCTACATCTATTGGTTCTTTTCTTCTCCTTTCATTATTGTTCTTCTTGTTGTTATTGTTCCTATTCTTTTGCATTAGCCTGCCTGTCTATGTATATCAAAGAAAGCATACGTACACGCTGTATAGTACATACATATAAAACGATTATTCTGGTAAATTGCATCATTCTAACTCCTAAACATAGGAACACCCCTCCCCTCAAATCTTGCTTAAATATGCACTAGTATAAGCGCCCAAAAGAATGACTATTCAACTTTACACAGGCAAAAACATAATCCCAACCTCACTGCAAACGATTTTGTTTTTGGTTTAAACTTACGTATCAGGAAAAACAGAAATAAACTACTAGTGAACCAGCAAAGATCAGCGAGCTGGGCTCTCCCTAAAATTGCTTGTCAGTTGTATCAGTTAAACTGTAATCTCGCTTCGCTTGGTGATATTTTAAGTCCTGCTCATGACATAGTACCAGTATATAAAAAACAAAACAAGACCAAACAAACAATACCCCAAAAACCCACACAAAAAACAAAATTAAACACAAACAAACAACACCCCCCCCCCAGCAGACGAGCCTTTTTCAACCTCATTTTGTGTTCGAAAAATGTCTGTAAATTAGAATTTTTTAAACCCAAAAGTTGAAGGATAAAATAATAAGAAATACACATGCGCACTGCAGACAAAGTTAGGATAAGAAAAATAGAATCTAATTGTTTAAATGGTCCTAATAAGAAAGATAGCAATTTAATTACTCAATTGACGTAGGGAAAGCAAGTTACTATTAGGGAAGTCAGCATTTTTTTTGTAACTTTGAACACATGATTCACCTTTCAAGTCAACGGAAAATGTTGATGTATTGCAGGTAGAATATATATTATATAAATCATTGTATGTGGCAAGTTCCCCTTGCTGTATATTTTGGTGGTAATGCCGACAAGGATCTGAAATTTTTTAAAATAATATGTTAATGTACGTGTGTTTTACTCCCTCCCTCTAAGTCAACACAATTTTAGATCATTTGGGAGGCAGATTCGACCTATAAGACTATAAGGGCCGTCCAGGGCTGAGAAGGACACAAAGTCCAGCAGAAAGACTGGGGTACTCAATAAAAAGATTCTTACCATACGAGAAACAAGCTTGGGTCTCGTGCGTGTCACAGTGAAGCGTGTAAACGCTGCATCACAGACGCCGATCCTTTAATTTGAAACGTATCAATTTGCCATTTCATTTAGTATCTATCAAACATGTATAGATGGACTCCATTGACCAGTGTATGTGACATGTTTCCCTTATATTTCTTCTAGTGGCCAAAAGCATGATTGTGTGGCGTCTATAATCTTAAAATATGCATCGGAATCCCGATGGTAAGGGAACAGGTTTGAACCACTATCTGCACTTGACATATCAAGGACAATTTCTAGAAAGAGATACTGCAAGCGCAGGAATACAAATGGAGAAACTCGATAAAATTAATAATCTCGCAGAAATTCAGGTCTTTGAAACAAGGCAAAGAGCTTGACCAAACGCCACAGACGGAGCTGTTTGTTTATGTACCGTAGCTAAAAGCAAATATTTAATGTTCATCTATAGCCAACGTTTTCACCCGTTTCTGGTGGGTGTAGCGTGTGCTCTGGTGTAGTTTGCTCCTCTTTTCCTGCTAAACACTCATTATCCTTATCTTTTCTCCTTCCTTTCTTCGCAAATGTCACTCTTACTTCAAGTAACTCCTCTAATCTTCAGCTATTAAAGGACCTTTTTGTGTTGCAAGTGCCCCCAAATTCATACTCAAACATAACTAAATATCCATTTCTGCATTTCTCCTCAGAATCGTCTCACTATCGTTTTCGCCTGTCTGACCTTGGCTGTGTCAGTGCAGGCTGCGGCCCTGTACAACGCCAAAAGTGTCGGTTATTACGAGCCTGCTAAGTGAGTACATCTACATGAAGTATATCTGGACAAGTCTAGTTCTAC
>NW_004797812.1:162617-195313 GCF_000002075.1 Aplysia californica
CACCCACAGAAACAACAACAACACCCACACACACACACAAACACACCTACTGCCAATCAAATGAAACGTACCTCTCGACAGAGCCGACGCCTACCATGAGAGCAAGGCCGGCCACGCCTCCTACAAGACTCAAGGTTACGAGCACCAAGGCCACTACTCCGGCGAATACAACACCCATGGATACGCCAAGGAGAGCCCTTACTATGGCAACGGCTACGAGAAAGTAGAGCATGGTGACGGTTACCATAACAACGGCTATGGCGATCGTTATGACAACGCCGGTTACTATGGTAACAGCTATGACAACAACCAAGGATACGGCCATGGATACGAACCTAAAGCGGAATACAAGTACGGCCAGACCACCTACTACAAGGGCCAGAGCTATGGACAGGGCCACGCCTACAGCCACGAGACCTCCAAGGCCTACCACTCCCAGCCTGAAAGCTATGGATACGGTAAAGACGCCTATGCCTACCAACCAGAGAGCTACGGATATGGCAAGGACGAGTATGCCCACGAACCAAACAGCTACGGCTATGAGAAAGAATCCTACCAGCCTCAGAGCTACGGCTATGAGAAAGAATCCTACCAGCCTCAGAGCTACGGCTATGAGAAAGAATCCTACCAGCCTCAGAGCTATGGCTATGAGAAGGAGTCCTACCAGCCTCAGAGCTATGGCTATGAGAAGGAGTCCTACCAGCCACAGAGCTATGGCTATGAGAAGGAGTCCTACGAGCCAAAGCACTACGGTTATGAGAAAGATGCCCACGCCTACCACAAATCAGAGAGCTATGGTTACAAGAAACAAGACTACACTGCCTACCAGAAACAGAGCTATGGATACGGAAAAGACACCTATGCCTATCAGCCTAAGAGCTATGGCTACGAAAAGGAATCCTACGGCTACCAGCCAGAGGGTTATGGCTACGGGCACGAGGGCAATGGCTACGAAGGCTACAACAACGCAGGCTACGGCTCCAAGAGGCACAGGAGAAGCGTCGGATACGGCAACTCTTATGGCTACCACGGAAAAAGCTATGGCCATGGCTATGGTTACGGACACGGATACGGCTACGGACATGGTTATGGAAAATCCTACGGTTACTCTAAGCCCAGTTATGGACACGGTTACGGAAAGTCCTACGGTTACTCCAAGCCCAGTTACGGTTATGGAAAATCCTACGGTTATGGCAAATCTTACGGTTACTCTAAGAAAGACTATGGTTACGGAAAGTCTTACGGATATTACTCTAAACCCAGCTACGGGTATGGCCATGGCTATGGATACAAGTCCTACGGCTACGGTCATTAATAGATTCCCATCATGCACGCATTCTACTCATAATCATTGAACGAACAATAAAAATAAAACCATTAAAAATATATAGTTCTCGTGTTGTCTTTTTACATCATAGATAATCTCACACATTGTGTAAGGGGGCTCTCGTGACCTAGAGGCTAAGGAGTTCGCCTCTCATTCAAAGGTCTCGGGTTCGAATCCGGGTAGCGACTGAAAATTCTTCTTCTCTAAAATTGTATCATTTCACCTCCTTTCTATTCCTGTTCACTAGCAATGTTCTGTCGTCTGCTTTCGTCTCCACTTTCTGCTCCCACCCCTCACCTCCTTTGCCTCGTCCTCTAGGCTCCTGACTCTGCAGCCTTTCTACTGCTACTCCTTGGCTCCTTCTTACTGCTGTCTTTCAGCCACAGCCCCGATCTTCTGGTAGGAAAGATCTACACCAAGCCTTCTCGGGCAAGGGCGAAAAATCTCGGAGGTCCCGTGTGCAATGTGCGCAAGGACAAAATCCCTTGGTAGTCTAAAAATCGATAAGAGTAGGCTTCGACCACCCGGGCAAAATTCAAAATTTCCTACTAACTGAAAATGTTTAATGTGTCTCGCGCGCTCATATGACCTTATGCAGTTGCGAGCGCCGTAAAACACTTAGACGGGTTGAGAGAGAGAGGTAGAAGGGTTGGGGGAGAGGGAATATGACGGGGTGTAACACAGGAGTTCGCTAATTTGTTTAGTAAAACCAGAGAGATCGACTCGGGGCAAGCAATGAAGCCTTGCACTCCCAACTTAACAGCATTCAAGTTCAAAGTTAAATAAATTCTGTGTCATCTTACATTATAAATACATGTATGATAAGAGTTGCCCAAAATACGGTAGTTCAAAGCATACCGAACCCTACGTCGCAGTAGCGGAGAAAGGGTTACGTTAGAAATCGCTCCTTTACCTGGCAGGATCATCTAGCTCAGGTAAAATCCATATTATGAAAATATTACAGAAAACAATCCAAAATTTAAAATATAGCCGTCGTACGAACTGCCTTTCAATTGGTCATAAAATGGGCAAAAAGTAATCGGTTGTAGACTTTAATTCAGTAAGACCTATCATGTTACCCCTTCCAAAGATGTCGCTGTTCACTCTGAAAGAGATTGATTCTTTTCTGCATTACATACACTCTATGCTTTAAACAAAAGACCTCTTTGCCAGCTTTATTGACAACTCAAAAGCTTTTGACAGAATCCATCACATCAGGCGGATTGAAAGTTTGGAGAAGCTAGGTATTGATGACAAAGATATAAGAATACAACAGGAAATCTTAACTGACAGCAGAATGCAGCAATTTAAGTGTGTAATGAAATATCAGAAAGCTAAAATCCATAGAGGAGTGAGACAAGGCTGTGTCCTCTCTCCGTATCTTTTTAACATCTATACAGAGCTTATTTTCAGAGAATCTCAAAACCTGCAGGGACTCACTATTGGGGGCCACAACATCAATAACCTGAGATACGCAAATGATACGGTTCTGCTTGCAAACGTGAACAAACATCATTCTAAAATTGTGAAAGTAGTAAAAGTGAACAGCAGCAAGGCAGGCCTTGACATGAAAACAAAAACAATGGTCTTATCAAAATCTTCTGGAAAAACAACACATATAACCATAGATGGGGAGAGAATCGAACAAGCCCACTAATTCGAGTATCTAGGGGCAACAATCACTTATGGTGGAAAAAGTGAAAAAGAAATAAACATAGGAACAGCAACTGCAAAAACAAGATTCAGCCAAATGTACACACTATTTAAATCCAGGCAACTATCTAAAGAAAATGCTGGAATGCTACGACTTCCCCATATTCCGATATGGCGGAGAGACCTGGGCCTTGACTTTGACAAGGAAAGAAGAAAACAAAATAAATACGTTTGAGATGTGATGCTACCGGCCAGAATAAGTTGGAATACAAAAACGACATACAACGAAGTTTGCCAGATTCTGCACGTAAGACAAACCCTACTGAATGAAATAAATGTTGATAAGAAAGTAGACAAGTAGCCTACAATACTATGGCCATTTAAAACGTCACCGACCATTGTGAAAGAGGTACTTGAAGGAATAATGTGGGGTAGGAGAGCCAAAGACAGGCAAAGAATAACATGGATGGATAACATAAGAAGATGGACAGGCCTGGACACGGCAGAATGTGCAACAGCAGCTCGGGACCGTGAAGGATGGAGGGTTATTACACGTCAACCTCTGAGTCAGAGATGATACCTCCAGACATCCAGGTATGCTTTAAATGAGAAATGTCGTGGCTTGCTGCTTCAACTAAATAAACAGAGACAGTAAGATCTAAAATCTCGGAATCTTTTTTGTTACCTGCCATATCTCAGGGATAGCCAACCTGCGGCCCAACTGATTTTTACGTATGCGACTTATTTTGCTACTTAGTATGTCCCATTGACCTTGCCTTCAGACAGCCACATTCCAATTTCGAATGTACTTTATATCTTTATACCGACTAGAATAGTTTCAGTTTTGGTTTGAACTATAAATTTTGAATTTTGCCCTGGTCGAGGCCAAAGCCTACTGTTATCGATTTTGGGACCACAGAGGGACCTTTAATGAGCGCAACTCGCGCCTCCAATATTTTTCGCCCTTATCCAAGAAGGCTAAGTGTTCGACCTTTACTCTAAGATCAGGGGCGTGGCTGAAATACAGCAGTAAGAAGGACCCAGGAGTAGCAGTAGAAAGAGTCAAGAGCAAGGCAAAGAGGGGCATAAAGTAGGGGGAGAAAGTGGAGATGAAAGTTGTCTCACTGACAAAGCAATCCCCAATGTCCTGATCGGATGCAAAAACAACTACATGTATACTTTTTACTCCATAAAAATTATCTGAGCAAAGTAACTGAACTCGAGTCTTCTGTGTGCGTGCAACAACAAAGCCACTACACACTTCTCTACAAACATTAGTTATAAAAATCTTGAATATCACACATAAGGACTACCACTGTTGTGAGTGACGTGCATCATAGAAATAATGCCAATCATGGGATCAAACTTCAAAATACCTTTTTGGTTGTGGTAAGAGTTTTATGGCACTTGCAACACAATTACATATACAAAATGCTGCTGGGGTTGGCCATATGATGGGTAAATGTGAGGCAGCGTGGTGAAATCAGGTGCTCGTCAAAATAATGAAAGTCAAGAAATTGGCATTTTCCCGCAGGTTTGGGAATTTTTATTGAGCTTTTGTTTTTTAGTTCAACACCTTTCATGCCAATTAAAGAGCACATTTTTGTGTAGATTTTACTGAAAGACATTGATTAAAGGCCGAAGAAATGTAAATGTTCAGTTTCCACGGACTCTAATGCTAAAAAAATAACTCAATTTTGGCGGCCATTTTCTCGCTAGTTTTACCTCTGAAACCAGAAGACCTTCACCCTCTTCAATCACACATATCTCGACTTCTATTCAACATAGATGGATATTATTGTCACCCAAAACAAGGAAAATGGACAGGCCTTACGATGATACCATCAACTCCGTACCTCAAAAATTGACGAGAGCCTGATTCCACCGCGTTGTGCCACAAATGGAAAAATTTGTGACTAACTACTCTAGTCATCATTGCGCTTAACCATGATCCCTCACAGCCAATAGAGAAAACTGAACAGTGAAAGTATCAAAATGCTGAAAAGTCTTTTCTGTTTTACATAAGCAAGTAAAAAAAATGTATAAAAAATGAAGAGATTTATTAGCAGTTTAGAATAGTTTACAGTCGACTCTTTAATACTTCTTATGTAAAAAAATCAAAGCCTTACAAAATTGAAGGAGTATTTTGATATTTAAAACGTTTAAAAAGAAGGAAGAAAAATTCACATCAACCATTTCAGTACACTTTTTATTAAGTAAGGAAAATATTTTAAAAATGAAGCACCAGAGCTATCCAAATCAATGTCCATTTGCATTGAAGGATGCCTCCCTTCTCAAAAAGACAAACATTTGTGCAATCCTCACATTTGTTGTGGAAAAAACCCCACTCTGTGCGTTACTAAAAGAAGAAATGATGCGAGTACATTAAAAGCTTATAGATGTAAATATTTTGTAACAATGACTTGAACCAACATTATCTTATCTTTGAATGGCACACAAATCAATATTTAATTCGAATTTTAAAAATTTTAAAAGCTCATCGAATCTTTGTGTTAACAAAGACTGCTTGTATCAAATAAAAAAGAGACCTGGATGGAACAGGCCATTGACATGAAACTGCACAAATGAAGACTTTGGTGTATAAGTTCTTTTGTCAAAAATAACATGGAAATATAGGCACTGTTGTCATCTGGCACATATTAAAACAATAACAGTACATAAAACCTTAACAACAACAATAAGTCTCTTCAAGGAGATGCCTGGTGTACAAGCTCAGACAGCTTTTATGCACAATTAACTCACTCAGGATTTGTTTCCGCTCAATACTGGGAGTTGCCTTGATAAAGCAGAGGAATAGATGTTAGTATCACAAATTCAGCGATAATCTTTTTAATTCAAACAACAAATTTCTTTGAAAGGTCCAGATCAAAAGTTTACTGTGAGATGTAGCACACGGATGGGGTTTAAAACCATTTCGTATAACTTCCACCAGTACAGGTTTTCACTTTGGTCTGACTACACCCATAGTATTTGTCAGTCAAAAATGAGTCAGAGTGGGATTTTCAGAAATTCAGGGAAGTTACCGTCTGTAATTAAAAGTTTAACTATTTGTCATTTCATCTTATTCCTACTCCTCTTTTTCCCTGAATAGTTGGGAAGGCTGTACTCTGTGACACTGACACAGAATCGGTTTATTTAGCGTAAAAAAAAAAACCCAGCTGGATCTAGGCATTTGTTCTATGTTCACAAAGTGATCAATGTGATCCTATGAGATGATTTTAATAATATAGAAAACAATGTTCTCAATGAACATTTTGGAAAACAAATAATACCTTCTTCTTGATTTTATCACACTTGAGGACTCGTATCAATCATATACTGGGCCATCCTGCTTAGTGCCTCTACTGGTCTGTACAACTTTCCCTGTTGTGTTAATGGAAATGGCCATATTGCATGACTTAGGGCTCCGTAGGTCTCGCACTGCTGGAGGATGGGTTCCACAGTTTAGTCTGTTTCTCCACACTGACATTTTGGTCATTGTGCTGGTTTAAAACATCTCTACATATGATGTTTGAGTCTAGAGCGTTGTGTTCTTTGTCCCAAGATAACATAATCTTAAACAAGAGGCATTTCCGACAAAATCAAAATGTGCAAATAACATTGAATAAAAATTTTTTTTTGGTGAGGTCTTTCATAGTAATTTACAATAGGTAAAAAATAATTAGAGTTGTGTTCACAACTACGAGACATACATTTCATCACAGCATTAGAATTAGCTTCACACATACAAATCATATAGATATGGTAAATATAATAAGCAAAAAAAGCTTTTAGAGTGTAAATAGAAATTTCAGCATCATGAGGAGTGTTACTAAGGTCAAAGACCCGAGTCTTGATTGATTTAAAGCTCACAAAACTGTAAAAATATAGCAAGAAACATGTAAAGAAAAAGTCAGGACAATGACTAAAACAAAAAAAAGAAAACCAACTTAACAAATTCATCCTGTGGTGGGAGACACACTACATAGATACTCAATAAAACTTTTGCATTCTCTTAGGCAAATGTTTGAAATTAATACTCTAAAGATCCCATCATAGAAATCTGGCAGCATCAGCAGGGTCACAGAGGCCAGATGAAATTATATATATTTCTCTTAGAGCCTAGTGTATACATTTGAACTTTGGTAATGAGTTTTAAATCTTTCCTACTCAATCAAGACTTCCTTTCCTTCCCTTTCTATTGGAAGCCATTTTATATTTGTGTTGCCTGTGTCACTCACAGCAGGAATCTGTTTAAAGACGAAGATTACATTCTGTACAAACAAGCATGTAACATTTAAATCGAGGATTAAAAGGGATTAAAAATTCTTATTACTGATTCAAAAAAAGGAAAGATTAAGGGCTGCAAAACAATCTAGCCAAGCAGCATGATCACCATCACAACAGAATTTTTGGGGTACAACGAAACAATGCTCTCACCATCTATTCTGGCTATAAGTTACACAGTCACATACAAGAATTTAAACTAAGAATATAATTCTAAAAATATTAAAAAACATAGCTTTACCAAGGTAACACATTTTGTCTAATACCCTGAGCTGACTTTTAGCATAAACTGGGAATTCAATATCATGAGGTGATGGTGCTAGTTCAATATTTAAGAAAATATGACTGCACAGTGACAATACATTTCGTCTAATATCCAGAGCTGATTTTTTTTAGCATAAACTGGGAGCTCAATATCATAAGGTGATGGTATTAGTTTAACAAATCCACAACTTCACAAGTAAAAAGTTAAGCGATTTATGCAAGAACCCAAACAGTTCAAAAGTTAAATAGAAGAAGTATGTTATATTAATCCAACAAAGATGAGCGCTCCTGGCAATGCCCTCAGTTGCCGTAGGTGTACTGGTCAGTTTGGTTGAGACACAGAGACTGGACTTTTTCCACCGTGGCTGGAGCATCTGTGGAGAAGTGAAAGGAGATACAGCTTGAAGAAAGAACCAATAAAAACAGTTTAAATAATACCCGCGTACAACGGACAAAGTGGAAGCGGATAACGGAATAAAGTTTGGAAGAATGAATGTCAAAAAAAATCCCAGCTTGATTGATCATAATCTGAGTACCACCGACTCGGCTGGAAATGGTCTTGTTCGAACTGTCAAAAAGGAGCGAACTTTGTAGCAGCAACAAAAGGGCTTCCACATTAACTACGGCTAAAGGTTTCAATTTATTAATGCTGACAGGGGTGTTAAATCAATACAACCGTCTTTCTTAATATATCTATGCTATATTTATGCCAGTCTTAAAATGTCATCAACAGATTCTGGCTGCTATCAAAAGCAGGCAAAGATAATAAACTTACTGATAAGAAAGAAAGCATCCTAGTCATCAATAGAAGTCAACAGTAATGAACTTACGTAATGGAAAGAATAGGAGCCAATAGTAATGAACTTACTTAATGGAAAGAAAGTATCTTTGCTGATCTCGGCTCTGGCGGCCTCCACAGCATGCTTTATGGCAAAGAGTGATGCAGCAGCCATGGTGACGGGAGGCTCTCCCACAGCTGGAGGACGATGGACACGACACGATTGGAGAAAAGCAAGAGAAAATGTTAAGTGAAAGATGGAGAGAGAATAATATGATGTATCTGTGTACAAAGAGGACCATACATTTAGGATAGCAGCAGACCACATAACTTGAATGTTACTTGGAATTGTGCAATTGAAGAAAGCCTCGATTGATCACATGTCAAAGAAAACATTTTTCATCCTTTAGAACTTTGTGGGAATCACAATTTCAGGCTAATTGATTTGAAATGCTGGTTAGGACCATTTTCTGGGTATGTCTACGTCTTTAGAGGGCATGCAAGCATGTATTCATTTAACATTACTGAATCTGAAAAGATTTCAGGCAGCTTCATTCACTAAAGACAACCTAAATTCTAAAATAAACAAGCACACAAGACCCGCCAATTTGCACCTTTTTTGGAAAAGCCATTGTTGTCTAACTTTTCTTTATTTTTAATGCAATAAAGGTTTACATGTTTGTTGGCTACGATATACACATGATCCACTGTGTTTGGGTCAAATGAAAATTTATAGAGAAACCTGCAAACCTTCCACCCAATTTTGTCTACTCAAAAGCATCTATTTCAAAATATACTTTCAATTTCCAAAACAAAACAAACCTTATTCCCAACAACACTGACCAATTGCAATTACACATTCAAACATTCAGGGTGATCCAAAAAAACAAACTGTACAACTTTTTTTAGTTGATATTTTCCTCCACACTGAAGTTTTGCCTTTCAAATTTGTACACAACATTTGGGAGTCAAAAGGAATTAGTCTGATATCCATTTTAGATGAATCCACCGAATATTTTTGCTCTATAAAGCGCGTAAAAAAAACCCAACCCATTTTCAGCTATGTCCCCATTTTTGTAGCATGACGCAAAAGTTCGCATTAGGCCTCCCACTAAAAATCTCAACGATTGCGCCATATAGCAAACCACAGCAGTCTAACAGGCCAACAGAAGTTTGCAGATAGTATTTCTCAAGTTTCCTTTGCCTGCTGAGATCACGGTTAAGATATGTAAAGAGCAGAGAGCTTTTTGTATAGAACATTTCCTCAAAACCAACTCATTTAGTAAGTTTCGCACAAGGTACTGAAATAATGTTAAAGTGCCCTTAAGGACTTCTTAGATGTCAAGGGTGGAAATGATCCATCAGTTAGGACCTGTAGAGAATCAGAACTAAAAATTCCTACACAAAACGAACACTTCAGGTTAAACACACACAGTTGGCACATCTTTAAACGTCATCAAGGTACAGAATTCAGTAAATGAGCCCCACGAGACGTCTGTCCGAAGACGATCCCAGCAGCAATGATTTTCCTGTGACATTTGGTTCGAAGCCCATATTTACCTTTCAGGTTTATCAACTCCACAAATGCTGTCTGCTTGGGCAACCTCACCCCCCCCCCCCCCCCAAATTATCTCTAGAAACAGCTCCATACTGAAGGTGTACAGTGAGTGCAGCTTTGAGTATTCGTACTTGAGAGCATCCTTGCGTTTTGCCCCCCCTACTGAACATTACAGATGACGCGTTCAAATGTGTCAAATCCAAAGGAGTACATATAGACCATAGGTTCACAGAATTCCTAAATAAAAAAAAAAAATGTAAAACTCTGTAAGAGAAAAGAAATAGATCTATTGTTTCCAGGGATGGAAAGATTAGATTTTTTAAATAAAAGGAAAGGGAAAAAAACACCAATCCAATTATTTCATGACTTTCCTTACAAGATTTTTTAAATTGGCGCATTTGGCATTCTTAGGTGGCTTTTATAAAAGCCATTTCCGTTTTCGAAAATAAGTTTATTCTTCGTGAATTCTATGTAAAACAAATTCCTTTTGAATGAATTATATATGTTCCAAATTATAACATAATCATTTTAGTACAAATTTCGTGCGAGATATTTAGAAAAAAAGTCGTAGTTTTTTTTTGGGGGGATCACCCTGTATATCACTTTTAGCTAGCCCAAAAGTCTTTGTGACTTGGAAGTCCATTGAGTGCTCAAACAGTTTCATTTATCAGATAAAATCAATAACTTACCCTTTGAACGCAGGACGCCCAGTGGATTTGGTGCATTTTTCTGAAACTTGAAGTTGAAGTTCATGGGCAAATCCTTGGCCAACGGTGGTTTGTAGTCCTGAAAGAGGAAACAAGAGAAGAGATTTATTCAAACTGGAGATTTTTAAAAAATGCAAGTGTTTTCTATGCCTCCATTGACAAAATTTTAATCAGTTTGGAGGCGGGCTTCGATCCTGCCTGTTAGGGCCAGCCTTGGATGAGAAGGATACATTTCCTGGCAGAAAGCAGAGATTCTCAGAAAAAAAGTCACTCCACATGGGAAAAGAGCTCAAGTCTTCTGCATGCAATGGTGAAGTGCATAACTGCTACACCACACTTATATCCAGTAAAAGATTTTAGGAAAAATTTCATTCAATAATCCCAGCACTACAGATTCCTCTATTGTTGTAAAAGGAAATAGACTTGGCTCACCATAGAGCGACAATTTTTTTTATTTCAAAGGCTTAAAAGCTAATCTTAGTATTCAAACCTTGATCTCAATAGAACAAATGAAATTTATGACCCAAAAAATGTTGATGTTATCGAAACAACATACCCACACTAGATACAAAAAAGACAGAAACTCCACAGGAGTCAAAAACTCTAGAAATATTGTGAAGACCTAAAATGTTTCATGATCTTTATCCCAAAGCAAGCCTTGTACTACACCAGTTTATTCTGCTGGTCTCTTTGGTACGGCTGGACGGTGAACTGGACTGACAAGTGGAAGTTTTTAGGTTTCAAATCAAAGAGTGGACCAAATCGTTCTTGTATTACTGAAATATTGAAACGAGGTTTTTTTCACAGAGCACTGCGAAGATGGGAGAGTAAATGCTCCATATTCAAGATGAGCTAATTTGTGACTAGTAAGGCCCTTAATATTGTTATTAGAAAAACAAACTTTTTTGTGAATTCTTCCTTGCAGACAGACTTACCCAGGTGCCAGCGTTGAGAGCCTCTCCTGTCTTTGGGTCGTACACCATCTGCTCCTGCAGGAAATAACCCATGCCAAACACAAAGCCTCCCTCAGCTTGACCGATGTCCAGTTCTGGGTTCATGCTGGAGGTCAGTGGTCAACAACAGGATGAGCAATTTTGATTACATTTTAACTGAGTTTTTTCCATTCCCCACCCTTAAAATAACCCAAAACACATCCTCAAAAGCCCACTAGAAACAAAAGAAACAACAACCCCAACCCAAGTTAAATCAACAATAAAAAGCAAACAAACCTTGAAGAAAACAGGATAAAAGACTTTTTTTGTGAACAATAAAAGAGCAGAAACTACAACAGATATCAACATTAAAGTGCAGACGTGCTTGGGTGTGTGTGTTGTGCATGGCATACGAGTATGAGAGTGAAAGAATTAGCATTTGTGTTTGTATACGTTTACATAATCAGTATTTTCCTGTTGTCTTCACAAAAATTAATTTCCAAACTCTTTCCACACCATGTCACATGCTCCCGATCTTTGGGTCTTACTTTTTACAATGAAGAAAAGGATAAATTAAGAGCATGAGAGAAATTCTCGGCTGATGGGTTATGAGGGAATTTTAAAAATTGAACATGAATCAAAGCAGATTAAATCTGAAAAAGAAACCCCAGTTCATACACGGCTGTGACCACTCACCTCTGTCCACAGTCATAGAGCATATCCATCTGTCTGAGTTGGTACTGACCGGTGAGGATGTCCACTTCAGCCTCAACACAGGAAGCACTGTAGCAACTGTAGTGTGCTGGGTATGGGTCTTTGGGGTGGGTCCTGCAGCAAAGGTTGTGTTATAGTTAACCTCAGCGAGAAGCAAGCATTATGCTATTTGGTAAATAAAACCCAATAAAAAAACAGAACTTGTCAGAAGGAATAGTTCAGAATAAAGAGCCTGTCAATTATCTGTTTTATTGCAAAGACTTTCATGTAGGAGGCACCGTGTACTTTCCAGGAAGCTGAGATTGTTTCTGAGTGTTATCACACCTGCTGTTGTAATAATATAGATTGTAAAGTGTATAGAGCTTGCAGCTGAGTGGAAATCTACGCTACACAAAGTCTATGTACTGTCAATATCATAGAGTGGTGGGAAGAGGGCAAACACTTACATGTAGGAGGCAGTTAGGTCGATCATGTCAGCATAACATTGAGCCACCAGCTTCTCCCATGATGGGTCAACCATCTTGGCTTTGACCGGAGCCATACGTGCTTTGAGAATGGCACAACACTCAATCACACTCTGGGAAAGGTTATTTAAGTGTTGAAGTTTCAAGAGAAACAGCAAGATAAAGATCCCATTTTGTTTGTTTGTATAAGTAAAGAGGAGCATATCGATGCAACAGTGTCATAAAGTGCAGGAAAGAAGCAAGACAGACAAACACAAACAGCAGAGGGAAAGAAATGAAGTATGTCACATTTTGCCAGGCAGCACTAAAACACAGTAAAAACAAAGATCACAAGACAAAAGAACAGACCAAACAAGGGCATCTATCCATCATTCACAAAGATTACAATAACTGTATACACATAATATACTCCATAAGAGGGTTGTTGTAGGAAAAGGGCTGGCTAGGAGAGCAGAGTGAAACATAAAAAAATAAGAATTAATGCAATTAAATACTAAACCAGACCTCAGACCCTAACAAATCGCTTCTGGCGGACATTAAAAATGTGAATAACAGAAATCTGGGCTTGGCTTCTTATGTGCTCAAAAAATGTTTAACAACAAAGTTCATGAACTGCTGACCATTAACCCTATCCATATGCCCTGGGGTTATTTTTACCCCCGGGGTTGTATTCTTCAAATTATAAAATACTTCTAGTACGAAGATCTCTGAAACTTTCAGTATTTCTCAAAAAGTCATTTTGACAGACTGCTATACAAAGCGTACGGACCGGATTAACGAGTAAATTTCCTCTTTGGAAAGTGAATGGTGGCACAGAGTTCTCCACGTTGTATGGATACGATAGTATAACACAACGTACGGATAGGGTTAAGAAAGTACACATGCCATCAAGCTAAAAACAAAATCTACTGAAATTTTTTCTCTAAACAGTGTTTTTAGTCTATGATAAAGGGTGAAGTCAGTAAATGACATTGCAAATCACTGCTTATGAACTTTTCATTCAGGAGACCAAGGCATTTTTGTTTTTTCTTAAATTCCATTCACATAATAGCAGAAAGCACTTTTCGTAACTTAGAATATTTCTTTAAAGACAGAGATAAAACAAAACTGACTTGTCAACTACACATAACATAACCACGACAGCAAGGAGAAAACATAAGGCCCCCCACCCAGCTCGAAAATGGGTAAGGCGTACTTGGGGTATCAATTAATCTTAAACAATCAACCTTGATAATACAAGAAAACACCAAAAGCTAAAACCAGCCTCACTTTGCAAGCCAGTTCAGATGTGATGGACCCCCCAGTGGTGATCGAGTTGCCATTGATGGTGGTCGAGGATGTTTTCACACGAATCTTGTCCATGGGGATGCCCAGCTTGTAGGCGCACACCTGGGTCACCTGTTGGAGACAATGAGACATTGGCGGGATGAGAGATAATCACCCTTTTAGCACCGTGAAGTTATTTAAGAGACAGGACCTCCAAATTTAATGTCCAACTATATAAGGACAGAGCCAAGTTGTAAGAGAGTCTAGAAAACTCACAAACAAAAACCCTAAGTTTAAATTAAATATACCCCATTGAGTAACTGAACCAGGGTCATCTACAACATAACCCAGTATGACAGCCACTTAGCTGAAGGTGTGCCTAGCCAGTAAGAACAATGAAGTAATCTTGCAAGAATAATAGAAAGGCCACAGTTCATTATTGCCAGACCTGACACATCAGAACAAAAAGGAGAATATGAAGCTGTTGTATTTGTTACTGTAGCACAACATCAATAATTTATCCCTTCTTTCATTTGTTTTTCCTTATAAATGCAAAACACTATACACAAAACAGACACACAGGATGCACAATGCTTTTAAGTATTCGAAAGATTTATGTCTGTAGCAATTTTCTTTAAAAACTAATATGGCTACATTGTTTTGCTTTAATTTATAAACTATAATAAACTATAATAGTTTCTCAAAGATAATGTACAAAACTCTTACTTTGATTAAAATGCTACATTTTAAAGGAAAATTACAATATTTCATTTCATTGAAACTTATGAAGGAAAAAACCCCCCAAAAACCCCCCCCAAGAAGTTTATGAAAGCCAAAGATTATTTGACAATGTTCAAAAACTAAAACAATCCATGTACCAGCTCCCTGTCTACTGAATCACAGGAGTGTGAAGTTATAGCCCTTAGAAAAAAGGCCTAAGTTTGTAAATGAACTTAAAATGCACAACCGGACATATACCTCTGCATTTAGCACTTTATAACTCACATAAAACATTGCTGTATCAGCCTCTCATCCTTTCCCAACCTGAGTGTACCTCTCCCTTTTTTCTCTCTCTCTTTTCTAGTACCTTTTTACTGGCCCCTAACCCATCACATTACTCTCTTTCCTTTCTCCCTCCCTCTCTCTTTTGACCGTTTGTAACGAGCTTACACTTACACTTAGTGCTTAATGAAAGTACAAGTCTCATATCCTATTACCACGGTCTTCGTTTAACAAGACGCTACTTTCCGTCCTCTTTTCTATATTGTATGAAATTAACATAAAAAACCAATCAACCAATCAGTGTCTTCCACACACCTTTGTATTGATCCCTTGCCCCATGTCGATTCCTCCATGAGCAATGGCCACACTTCCATCGCCGTGGTAGATGATCACTGATGTGTTGTACATGGCCCCGCTCCAACTAATGGCAAACCTGTTGGGCATCACGGATAGGCCACGCTTCTTCCATCTGTTGGCCTGACTCAAAGAGGAACAAGACACAGTTTAGTTTTATTTCTAGTAAAAGATTTACAGATTTTGAAAACACAAATAGGTGATAATATAAGCACCAATGTTAGAGTTAGTGGTTTTACTAGAGAGTTATTATACAAAGAAAAGAAGGAAGAGGGATGACGACGATAGATGCTTGATGGGAAAAAAGGAGAAAACCACAAGTGAGTGTCTATCAACTACCCATGTACAAGATTTGTCAGAGAAAGAGAAAGTACAACAACAAGGTTTATATGCGACCACTACAGCACAAAAAATATACCAAAACTGACTAATCCAACTAAAACTGTAAAAAAAAAAAAAAAAGAATAAGTGACTATTAACTCACTTCACACTGGGCCCTTTCACCAGTCACAAGCGTTGAAGACTGGCGTTTTTCGGAGTATTTCAATAAGTCACCACAACTCTCAGAATTACTCTATTGTAATTATTTTTGACACAGTAAAGTAACATTCAAGCTTACTCTAACACAAAAAACTAAAGTTGTCTAAGTCTAATACTTTAATTTATATGATTTTAAAAAAAATTGGCATGAATTTGATTTTCCGAAAAATTTCCACAGACATGACAGGTAGGATGAAATTCACAACAACAACAAAAATAAAAGTTCAAAGTGTTGTATCTTGATTTGTACGCATGTGTGAGTGTTTGGTGCAAGTATAAAAGCTGGTCTGTGCGTTGATTCAGACCCATGCATGAGACAGATGTACGGCACGACGTTGTGATTTCGTTGCGCGAACAACACCAGTACTAGTGCTAGATCTAGCCCTAAAGCTACGACTCGGGCCGTGTTCGGGTACATATCCAGGATCCTAACTATCAGACACATCATATTCTGAGACACTAGAACTAGTAAAACATACAGAAGTATCGAAAACGGCGAAATTATGTGATTCTTGTTCATGCGACTTCTTCGACCGTTACTACGACGCGACTGTCGGATTACTATCAGCTGTATAGAAAAAAAACAAAGCGCGAGTTCCGGTTAGTTCAACCCAGGTTGGGGTCACTGTCCTTCACCTTCAATAACTTAAAAACTACGGGTCCCAGAGATACGAAACGAAGTCTAAGTAGCTCAAGCTTGGCCAAACAAGGGTACGAGGCGGGTCCCGCGATCCGTGCGTGATTTGTAGAGCGAAAAAAAAAATCCAAAGTTGGTCACGCAGGGCTCGTGGGAGCCGTCACGAGCGTCGTGGCGGGGGTTACGCAACTGTTGTGTGAACCGTCTGAAGTGAGTTAAGTGAAGAGATTTCCTTTGGACCCACCTTGTTGAAAGCTTCCACCTGTTGCTTCCGCTCTGCCAGTTTGATGTCAGTCTCCAGCTGAGCGACAACGGCCCGGATCGTGCAGTACTCTAAGACCATACCCGATGGCGAATGCTGCAGGGATTTTCAAAAAAGAATATGAAAATATAGGAAGAAAAGAAAAGAAAAGAGTGCTTTGTTTATCTCCATCTGGAAATTGTGACTATAATGACATGCAATGCTTTTGTAACTTAAAATACAGTCAAATTTGTCCTTGACAACCACCCATTGTCGAGGAGAAAAGTGGACATCCCAGATAGATGGTTGTCTTAGACAGTCTAATTATAATAAAGCAAAAATGTAAGTAGGGTAGTGGGAAGTGGTTGTTTATACAGGTGATTGTACTAGAAAAATGGCCATTAGAGCAGGTTTGACTGTAGATTTATTAATACTCGTGTGACTGTAGATTTATTAATACTCGTGTATCCCATTAAAAAAGACTCAAACAAATTTACAATAGCTTAACTCCCAATTTGTAAATTACCAAACAGCAACAGAGCGCTCTAAAAAAAATAGGGCAAAATGCAATTCATAGGTAGTCTAAGGGTTAGGCTACTGGACTCATAATCGTTGAGGTTGTGGATTCAGATGTTTGAAGCTCAGCTCGGTTTGACATTGAGTTCTTGGGAAAGATACTTTACACAAATTTTCCTTTTGGTTCGGTTCTATAGGTGATGGATGTTAAATTCAGAAGTCCTGCTTCTTAAATAACTTTACAATGTTGCAAGGGAAGTTAAATCAATACAATTTCACACACTTTCATTTAAGACCTCTTGGTGATTTGGTATATATAAAGAATATTCCAAGGGAATGGAACAAATTATGTTTTGGCAAGTTGGTAAAGTTCGGCCCATTCACATCTGGCTGAAAAGAGGGAAATTCATATTCCGCTTTTGATTTACTTTCATTAACCCCCCACCCCTGTATAAAATCTCAATGAGACATAAGAGCAAATAGATTAATCCACTGTATATGTGAAAAATCACCCTTTGAGGTCAATATATCCTGAGTAGTGAACCCCAGATTTAATTACTATGAATAACCCGTCACTCCAGCTCTGCCTCTTCAAACCCCCAACACTCTCACCTGGCCTTTGACATAAAGGTTCTCTTTGCGGACATCCAGTGGATCTTTGTTCAGTGCTTTGGCCACATGTTCCATTATGGATTCCATGATGAAAATAGCTGGCACAGAACCTGGAAATATGTAGAAAAAAGGTAAGATTAAGATACATTCAAACTTTTACAGATTTTATTCTTGAGATGACAAAAGGGGTGGAGGTGGAGTGGGGTAGAGGTGTGGCAGGGGCTAGGAATCTGGGATATTTCACCGACTGCTGTGGCAGAGGTCTTTTTCAGACACCTAGTCTGTTCTGTTATACCAAATCAAATCTTTGAATTTTGCCATAATAAAATAAAATTGCATTTACCAAATGTACCTGAAAATTTGAAAAAAAAAACCCTTTCCAAAATCCTTGTCTTGACTATGTAACACATATTGTTTCATATATCACTTTTCAAAATGCTGTATTGCAGGGTCTTGCACAAAGCAGTAAATATGAACTGTTCTACTTGTGCTATTCTTAAACTTAAAATCAAGATGATTGTGTTTCTATGGCAACCAAAGCCTTATCATAGTGTAATCTTGGGGATCGTGTGCCCACTTTAAGCCCAGGTTCTGAGCAAAACAACAACAAAAATTGCATTAAAAAAATAGATTCTTCAGGTCAACTAATGCCCCTCAAAAGAATTTCTTCTCTGCTCAAGGCTAGAGGTAGGGTCCACACTGCCATTACAAATCAAACAGACCTGGGGACCGGCATGCTGTGTTCATTGGCTTGTCCGTCTTCACTGCGATGGGAGTCCACAGCCAGTTAGGGCAGTAGTATGCTGGACAGAGGAAAAGATGAACTATTACTTCAGAGCCAGATGCAGCAGTAATCAAGGGGTCGGAGGATAAGATAAAACTATTACTTCAAATCCAATTATGGTAGTATTAAGCTAATCATAGAATAAGACAATTGTAATTTCAAAACCACTAAAAGTAGTAATATTAATCACGGCGTCACTTTTCGCCCGATTCTGTTACTTTTAGTTAGCGTGACTCAGCAGCCCGCCGGAGCTCCCCGTCTCGGGGTCACGGGGTTAATGAGCCCTGAAGCGACTTAGCCGGTGTCGGTTAGGAAGTTCGCATTTTTGACTATGTTGAAAACGATATAACTTCTTCCCCATCCCACATAGCAAACATTACGCGGATGTACTAAAAGCTCAATGTCTTGAGATTTATTCTGCGTTAGAATGGTTAATTTCTGTGCCTTAGTTTTTGTTCTAGACAAGTGTTTGTAGAGTACCCAATTTGTCCCATTTTAGTTACATACAGTCATACTTACGAATAAATGATTGTTAATTTAAAAAAGGCACGACAGATCTCTCCAAAATCTGTGTTAAACTGACTACGAATATCATGTCTTTTACCATGAAAAATCTTAAATCTGCGCCAGTAGTAATAGTCAAGTTATAAGATAAGAAAGATGCACGTCAACATTTTTTAACTAAAGACGATCAGCATTAGCTCTTATTTTACTATTGAACAAGAGAAAGTTACTCTGCGTTTGTTCATGAATCATGCTGTGTCTGTGGCAGCCCGCATACAACTAAAAAGATATAATATAGATCTAAGCGATTAAAAAAAACACAAAACCGTGTAAATACATGGGTAGAGATAAACTTCTTGTATGGAATAAAAATAATGACTTAGCTAACACATTCATTCTTAGTTTTTGTGTCGGAAATATGCGCGGACACAATTATGAATGTAAAGAAATCAGTCACATTGTCAGTTATTACAAATGGTCATAGAAACGAAAAATAAAGCTGTAAAAGTCTGGTGCTGATTCAGTGTCCCTGGAAAGCTAGAAATTATTCTTACAACCCTATTACGAGAAGTCATCCCCATTATTCAGTCAACTTACAAAACCTAGACTTAGCGTTTTAAGAAAAGTAAGGAATTTCTGGAGTGTAACAGATACTGTTCGTGTATTAGATCTACGTTGAAGATGTATTTTAGCACTAAAATCGATTTGTACTTATCATAGAGAAACTTCAAGGTAACTTTTATAAACTTTCGAGAAAATATGCGAATATTCACAATTATATTAGTATTAGACACCTAAAGTTGTATTTGTAGGAATTACTTCATAGTGAATTGTGTGCCCGATGGATAAAGTTGCAAAATTACAGCTTTCTATTATATGCGCAGATACCATCTTTTCTGAGTATCTGCACCAATACTATGTTGTTCATGTTCCAAAAGTTCGACAGATTTTGACGAGGCCTTCTTTTTATATTGATTTTTTTTCATTCACGCTAGTCCAAAAAAAATAAAATTTAGCATTGCCGACTCCAGCACGTCTACCGAAATAACCAGACAAGTTACAACGTCCGTTCTTTTTTCAGTCTCAAGAGCAGAAATGCGTGCTTTGGGTGCACTAATGAGAATTACCATAAATACAAGGATACACCTTAAATTGTACGTTGAAAAGTACCCAAAATTAAGTCGGCCCAGACAGAGCGGCAACAGGGAGCTGACCCCCGTGACCCTGACGTGATAAAGCGCCCGGCGGAGAACCCCCCGTGGCAACTAAAATTCCACTGCCGGTGCGCCGTGTAATATGCATATATCGTATGATAATATTAATATTATTTCACAATCAGTTAGAGCAGCAATACACTTGTCATGCGATAACATAAATTGTCACTTCACAGTCAGTTAAAGAAGTATATTAATATACTTGTCATTTATAAAATAAACTATTACTTCATAGCCAGTTAGAGCAGTAATATGCTGGTCAAAGAAGCAAATTATTTTTAAAAAGGACAAAGATGAGGTAAAGCGGGATATTTTTTCGGATTCAGTAAGTATTTCTTTTGATCTAAAAAAAATTCTGTTTGACAAAACAATAGTGTTACTGCCTTTTATGTAACTTTCAATATTCAGTCTAATTTCATTTAGAAAATTTTGGTTTCTTAAACAATAGAAACTAGCACAATAGACTTTCCTCACAAATGAATCAGACTATTCAAGCAAATTTGACAAAATATGCAGGAAGCTTAATTTAAAAGCCCAAATCACAAACCGATCTGTCGAGTTTCTGCTAAAAGTAATATATAACAAAATACACCCCAGCACAAACTTTTACATCAAAATTGCCAATGCTTAAAATGACTAAACGCTTTCATTTACAGGTTACAAATAAAAGCTATAAAAATACTGAATTCTGGTACTATTGAAAGAACAGAAGTAGCAACAGATAGGTTTCCAAGAGGCCTGGATTTCACCAAAAAAAAAGAGACTTTTTAGCATAAACACAAAAAAGAAATACGGAAAGAACAAGAATACAGAAAATTCTTATCAGTCGCAAACTTGAAAGTAACAAGCAAAAAAAAAGAAATGAAAAGATGTGTGGAAAACAATAAAACTTAGAAAAAGTATAGGATTTACTTAGGCAAATAGACAAGCAAAACTGTAATAAAATTTAAAAAGGTAGAAACTGAAAATCAGCAAAACAATATATATACACTAGTATGAAATAGGCAACGGTGTTTGCTCAATTTGAGATCAAGCTAATGTCATTTTTCGGCCCAGCCCAAAGTACAGGGTGATCAATAAAAACAACTGTACAACTTTTTTTCTAGATATCTCACACAAAATTTCAACTACAAATGTTGTAATTTGGAACAGAAATCATTCATTCAAAAAGAATTTGTTTGATATAAAACTCACAAAGTAGAAACTTATTTTCGAAAACATAAATGAGTTTTATAAAAACCACCTATAAATTATAAATGCAAAACCACCTATAAATTATAAATGCAAAAGGCACCAATTTAAAAGATCTTGTAAGGAAAGTCATGAAATGATTGGTTTGTTTTTTTTCCTTTCCTTTCCTTTTTAAAAACCTAATCTTTCCATTATAGTAACCTTTAAACAATATTTCTTTCCTCCTACAGAGTTTAAAAATAATTTTAAAATTTCAGAATTCCAAGAACCAATGGTCTATATGTCCTCCTTTGGACTCAACTTATTTCAACGCGTCGCATAATGTTCAGTGTTGACCAAACACAAGGATCCACTCAACCATGAGTACTCAAAGCCTCACACACTGTACATCTTACAGTATGGAGCTGTTTCTAGAGACAATAAGAGGGGAGGGGGGGTGAGGTTGCCCAAATAGACGGCATTTGTGAAGTTGATATAACCTGAAAGGCGAATATGGGCTTTGCCAAGGAATCAAATGTCATAGAGGAAGTGTTCACGCTTTTCAAGACGATCGAGGAATCATGAACACATTGCTATCCTTTGATAGCTTCGCGAACGGGAAAATGGTATAGTCGCAGATGAAGATCCGCCTTGAGAATGCGGACCGTTGAGATGTAGGAAGGTCATTGCAGCAGACATCGTCTACGTACAGACGTCTCATTGGGCTCATCTATTGAATTCTGCACCATGGTGACATTTAAAGGGGTGCGGACGTTGTGTGTTTGACCTGAAATAGTCGTTTAGTCTGGGAATTTTAAGTTTTGATTCTCTACAGGCCCTAACTGATGGACCATTTCCACCTTTGACATCAAACAAGTCCTCAGGGCACTTTAACATTATTTCGGTACTTTGTGCGAAACTTACGAAAAGAGTTGGTTTAATAATCTTAACCATGCTCTCAGCAGGCAAAGGAAACTTGAGAAAACTATCTGAATGCTTCTGTTGGCATGTTAGACTACTGTAGTTTGCAACATGGTGCGATCGTTGGGATTTTTAGTGGTAGATCTAGGCCTAATGCGAACTAGTGCGTCATGCTACAAAAATGGGGATAGAACTGAAAATGGGTTGTTTCTTTACACGCTATGTGAAGCAAAACTATTCAGTGGATTTATCTAAAATGAATACCAGACAAATTCCTTTTGTATGTATGTATAGTATAAGGTTTTACGGCGCTCGCAACTGCTAAGGTCATATGAGCGCGCGAAACACAAGTTGTTCACCTTTGCAAAAGTTCACTTCACGACTGGTTAACTAATTTACTTTAAAATGCTAAAAAGTTAAAATATTTAAATTCGGTGTAAATACATTTGTGGTTTAAAACAACTCTTTTAAGTAACAATAAAAATTTTAAATAATATCAAATTCACTCTACAACTCGCCATAAAGGCCAATGGCCTTTATAAAATTTAAAATTCTGCTGGGAACAACGACGGAAAAAATATCCTGCAATTTTTTGCATTTATAATATTTCCTTCGGATCTCTCCAAAGTCTAGTCTGTTAAAATGTGTCTAATGGTAAAATCTGTGTCGCATCCGACACAGAACGGCTTCTCATCTCCCTGTAGGAGGTATTTGTGGGTCAGGGCCGTGTGTCCGATGCTCAATCGAGTAAAAATGACTTCGTCTCTTCTGGAGAGGTCCGAAGGATTTTGCTGTTCTAGCTTGGGTTTTATTTCATATAGTTTATTATTTTTCTGGTTTTCCCAGTGGCTCTCCCACAGACTGGAGAAATTCCTTTTGACTTCCAAATCTTGTGTACATATTTGAAACGCAAAACTTCAGTGTGGAGAAAAATATTAACAAAAAAAGTTGTAGTTTTTTTTTGGATCACCCTGTCATCGTTTAATAATTCAAAATTTAAAAAAGACTTGTCTTAATTCAGACTTCACCTTGAGAATCTTTTTTAAAAGTAGGTGTTTTTATGTCCCCAACAAAGCAATTTCGATATATAATGGAGGAACACTGCCTCGGAGATTCAACATCCCAGCAGAAAGATCAATATTCAAGAAAAATCTTCCCTACAAGGAAATTGAACTCATGTCTTCTGCATATGATGGTGTAACACCTAATTGCTACACCACAGATGCCAGTTTATTTTGAGTGGAAAAGTTTATCTCAAATTTTAAAATGTAATTCGTTACTCAACACAAAACAATTACTGAAAACTCTGTGATTTTAAATCTTCCAATTGAAGAGTACACAGCAAATTGTAAATTTCAAAGGACACCATGGCACCTACGTGAAATAATTTTTCAATAAAGTGCACATTCAACATCACTTTTGAACTACAACTACAGTGACAACAATATACAGCATAAAAAGGAGAAAAAAACAACAACAATAGGTGGGAAAGCCGACAGACAAGGGGTGGGTGTTAAAGAAAGAAATGACTAAAGAGGGACTTATTCTTCAAAATCATACCTGGCTTGAAAAAAAGACAACCCAATAGTTGGCATTCTCATAGCCCACGTCCAAACTTGAAAGTATGCTCTACACGTGTCACAATTTATAGCAAAGCCTAGAGAGCATGAAACTTACAGACTCTAAAAAAAACCCCAACAACCCAAACAACAAAAACTAGTTTCTGACACTTGACATCTTCATTCCAAGATGATGTTTGGCTGCTCAATAAAAGAAAACTAAGCTATTGTTGATATGGATTAATTTAATGTGAAGTTGAAAGTGTGTTCAAAATTCGACATTTGGGAAGCTTTTTCTTCTAGTTTACCATGTCATCAATTTACTTGGAAGATTAGCCGTGTATAGAAAAGCTTCTGATTTCTGATATTACAATTGCAACCATAAACAAAAGTCAGCTGAGACAATGGCACCAGTTTCTTTTTCTTAAGACGTAAGAAGATTTTTCTAAGAGGACGGTTTCTGGGACCCTTACAACTAGCCACTTTTAGGGATGGGTGCTAGCAAAAAATGATTAAAAAAAAATTACTTTCACGTCATGTGAGGGCAAAAAATGAAAAGAAAGGGTAGATGTAAGTATCAACCGTTGTCCATCCAAACCGTGGCGCCGGCCCCATTTCCTTCGATGGTGTTGTGACCAACATCAGCATAAAGCTTCTGAATTATACCCAGCAGACGACCTGTACTGGTAAAGCCCACCTGATGCAGAAAGGTCAAAGGTAAAAAACAGGTTAGGCCTTTTGTGTCTATGAGGCAGCCAAGACAATGGCATCAGCCTTTTTTCCTCAAGAAGATTATGGCCAATACAGACAGCCACTTTCTTTCAGGGATAGGAGCTTACAGAATACTGTGAAAAAAAAAGATTATGATTTCAGTGCTCGGGAGGTGTAACGTGACAAGTAAGTGGAAAAGTAAATAACAACCATTGTCAATCCAGACACTGGCATCCGCCCCGTTTCCCTCGATGGTGTCATGGCCGACATCGGCATATAACTTCTGAACTATACCCTGCAGGCGACCTGTACTGGTGAAGCCCACCTGAGGCAGAAAAGTCGAAGGTTAAAAACAGGTTAGGCCTTAGTGCCTGTTAGTATGAGTGCGTGTGTGTGTGTATGTGTGAGTGTGTGTGTATGTGTGAGTGTGTGTGTATGTGTGAGTGTGTGTGTATGTGTGAGTGTGTGTATGAGTGTGTGTGTGTGTGGGAGTGTGCACATGTATGTGTGCATGTGTGTCTGTGTGTGTGTGTGTGTGTGTGTGTGTGTGAGTGTGTGTGTTTGTGTATTAGACATAAAAATAGAGCACAAGAGTGAGTGTGTAAGTGCGCGTGGGTGTGTGCATGTATATGTGTGTGTACATGTGTGTGCGTGCGTGCGCGTATAAGCGAGTTTGTATGTGTCTATGTGAGTGCATGTGGTGTGCTTATGTATGTATATTTATGTGTGCGTGCATTTTTGTGTATGTGTTAATACGCGTGTGTGCGCACCTGAGCGTATATATAATATATATTCAGGGTCTTGAGCAGAAGCTGGGCCAGGCAAAGGGAAAATAACAACAACCCACAAGCACATGAATCAATGCATCAAAGAGCACAGTTTGCTAGACGTTGAACAATCATAGCAGAGAGCAAGTAATTGGAATTAGCTCAGTAAGTATTAGGCTGAGCGACAGTGCGGATGATTCTGGTTCAAATCTCCAATATAATGCAATTTCAAATTTGTGTTGTCAGTGGAGTTTCCAAGGGTCTCAGCCTACTTGACGAGGTCCTTTCCGAGAAAGATATTAAACTCGAAGTTTCATCCATCTCATAACCTTTAAGGGTTAAAAGGGGCGTTAAACTCACACCCTGCAGGCAGAGTGTAGGTACGGATTTTTACAGTGTTCCAGGCAACATCCAGGGAAATGCAAAGGACAAAAGAAATTTTGTTACAAAAGCCAAAAGGAGGAGGCAGCAACGTACGTCTGATAAACATCTCAGTGTGTTTGATTATGAGAGAACATGTTGGGAAGATGATGGTATCAATCAATATGGCACTACAGTTTGAGAATAACGACAATAAGATGTAGTGGAGAGGGAGTGAGAGTGTGTGTGTGTGTGTGTGTGTGTGTGTGAGTATGTGTGTGTGTGTGTGTGTGTGTGTATGTGTGTGTGTGTGTGTGTGTGTGTGAAGATGATTTAGTTTTAGTTAGAGTTTTACAGCACTTGCAACACAATAAGGTCACATAAGAGCCAGAGATTAGAAGAGTTACAAAAGAGTAACAAACAAAAAAATGAGGAGAGATAAGAACAATAGATGTTTGATAGAAAAGAAAGAGCAAACCACAGCAAAACACCCGTCAAGTCTCATAAACATCTCAGAGTGTGTGACTATGTGGGAGAGTGAAGGAAAGAGGATGGTATCAATCACATTTGAGAATGATGACAACAAAGCGCAGTGGAGGAAGGGGATAGAGGTGAGGTGATTAAAATGCCGATAATGGTGATGATGACGATGACAATGAAAGACAGCCACTGCCAAAAACCTGTTCCAAAACTGACTGGAAGATGAAACATTTATTCTGAGCCCCAGAGAAGCAAGCACGATTACACGTGGTTGGTTATGTCATCAAGGGGAAACTATTATTTTACAGCCAGTAGAGAGAATCAGGGAAAATGTCAGATCTAATGGAAAATGCACCTGCTGCAGCTGCAGGTAGGCCTACTACTTAACAATTTAGTATCACAAATAAAAGATAGCAACAGAACTTTTTACACATGCAAGTGACAAAATCTCACAAGTCAAATGGGGAAGCAGGAATGCAGATACAAAATATAATGCTATCATCTCAGTCTTAAAACATTAACAAACAACATTAATCTAAGTTAATTAGAAGTAGATTAGTGCAAAAAGTACAAAACAATCAAAATTAGTTTTATATTTTTAACTTTGGATGCTGTGAATTTATTTAATTTAACTATTGACATCCACATTTTTGCAGAGATACTTTAAAGAAATCTTGAAATTAGAAATAGGATCCACAAGAAACAAAAAAAAACATGAGAAAAGGGCAAGCAAAGTTCAATTAGTACTGAGTTATAACATATGCTGAAAACATTTCCATATGACAAGTATACCAATGTAAACCAATTTAACACATGGATTATCATTTTGAAAAAACTGCTCATTTTTAATATTACAGATACAATATACAGGAAGAAAGCAACGGTGAGGATGCCAGCAAAAGCCTGAGAAAAATAATGTATCCTTATTACCATTGTCCAACCAGTACTTCATGTAGGCCATAGGAGTTTCGGCTACTGACAAATTCCACCCCAAATCTCCATACACGGATATGTCAACGCCAGCCAGTTTGCCAGCATGATCATACCCAACCTGGAGCAACCAAACCAGGCAACAACGGGGTATGGACAGATGAAGAATGTGGTAGGAAAAGTAGAGGGGAGGGGAGTATTTAATTTGTCTTTAAATGAGAATACATGACTTTGGTCTAATCATTCACATGGAGGTTACAATAAAAAAGAGAGTACTGATAAAAACATTTGGAAAAAGTGGATTCAAAGGTCATTCCGTTTTAAATGAAGTTGTCATACTTTCTATAACATGATGTAAAAGAGACAAGTAATTATGTCAGGGACAAAAGCATATGCCAAAAAAGACAGCAAAGGCATGACATCATGTTGAAGTCGCAACAAAAAATACTCACTTTCCTCTTCCACTATCCTGTAGTATGGCTTCGCTGAATATTTTGAGACCAGCTTCTTCCATGCCTCACCAATTTGGCTTTCAAAAGTGTCATTCAGCTCAAGAATAGTCCATTTTTTAATTTTGTCTTTTCATCTCCTTCCTCTGTCTTTCTTTGAAAACTTGCTCCTAGGGCTGTACCTTGCAAGAAAGTCTTTGCCAGTTTTGATGTTTGTATCCTGTGCTTGCATCATATTAAATTCTGTCTTTTCCAGATATATAGCAGGACCTCCTACAAAAGTAATACGATCTCTGTAAAGGATGCCAGGGATATTTTTAAAAATGTTTCATCGCCACAGCCTGTATCCTTCTCATAATATTGCTATCAATTCTCATGACTCGCATCATATATGTAGTAATACTAACATGACCAGGAAACACATCAGTCTGATCTTTGAAATCTGGCAATGGTCTTCTCTTTCCAGATGATCTCCACTTCTGTCGTTGCAACAAAGATTTGGGTCATCCGAGAGAGTACTTCAGATTGTTCAGCTGACAAAACGGCGCTATTGTGGACAGCCTCACATTTCTCAGAGTTCACATTTACGTCAGAGTCAGAGCTGTAACCATTGGTGCTGTTCATCATCAATTTGGTCTTTTCTATAGGTGGTTGTTGTAACGAAAGTCAACTAGCTCATTGTATTTGTTCTGCCATGTTGCAGACCTCATCAGCAAAACTCACATTTTTCATTTGTAAATATTTGAATGCCAATGGCACAATTCAAATCATATAAGAGGCCGGCTGCTTTAGCGTTGCCAGTTAAGGGCAAAACTGAATGAATGGTACCCAAAGCAGCAGGCAGTTGTACTCGTAGATACTCTGCAACACAATTTTCCCACATAGAAATCCAACTCGTCCTCTGCATGCAACAGAAATGAGCCGTAAACCTTGCTTTCAGTTCATAATTGGGCTGCTTCGTTTTTGGTAGCCTACTCCAGGCAATAACTGAGCCAGAATGAATACAGATTTGTTTGTCCTTACAGCAGTGTGTCTTGGACGATGTTGCATGACAAAGTCCCTCCAACAGATAGATTATGAGCTCACAAAGCAAATCTGTCGTCCTATAATTTTTTTATTTCCACAAACAAGTTGTTTTCTCCTCATCTTCCTACATCAACCATAACTATCATTTAAGAAACAAAGACCAAGCAAATCAAATAGAACAACATGCCCCTTCACAAACACACACACCAATATAAGAAATGAAAGAAGGATGGGAAAGGACGGAAAAGCATGAAAAGAAAAACACATAAGTCTTCTATTCTCTTATTGTCTACATCCTGAGGCAGTCACTGCTGTTTAAAATAAAATAAAGGTCAGTACACCATCAAAGATGTGCCACTCTCAAACACCAGCTTTATTTCAATACCTTGTACCTAGAATTGCTGAAGTGGAAAGGCTACCAAAAAGGTAAAAATATGGACAAGATAAATCTTTTGAAAATAATTTAGCTTTTAAGCTGACCCAATCAAAATTCGTATTGTACTGAAAATACCTTAACAAAGGCAGGACTATCAACAATTTGCTGGCTGTTTCAATCTTTGACTAAGCTTTTTCTAAAAATTATGAATCCATGGGAAAAGATGTTGTCTTTCATTAAGTTTCAAGAATCATTAGCAACATTCTGCAGGATGCTTTATGATTTAAGAGAAAAAGGCACAAACATGAGAAAGGAATAAAGAGGGGTGGGATTTGTTTTCGATAATGTGTCATGAATGTGATATTAGGTAGGATATTAATTGACCCCCATTGGAGAAAAGCAGACCTGTCAAGAAAATAACCATTATGAAAACTACAAAGCTTGTACCCAAAATAGTGATTCAAATAACGAGGGAAAAATGTATGGAAACGTCTTCACAAGTATAAAGATTACTTTTTGGATAACGGGATGTAAAAATTAGGATTAAATCTGGGAGAAAAAACCCCCTTGAAATGTCTTCGTAAGTTATTAAATGACATTATTGATTTTATCCTTCTTAACATCCTTATAAAAGATTTTTGGCTGAAAAGTATATCCTAACTGGGCTTAATTGCATAAAAGTAGCTTCAAAGAAGTTGCTAGAATCTTCCATCATCCATCTTACATTAGTAATGAATGAGGCCAAAATCATTTTAAGACTAGTGTCAACAAAAACCATCAAAAGTAAAAAAAAATATCAGTACAATATTGGCAGTACAGGATTGAGCTTTACGACAAAAAACCCACCATCCGTATCAACCCTTTGAACCACTACCAGCCCTCCCCCAAGCCAACTGGACCTGAGCATCTAAACTGGTAAGTAGACATTACTGCATGCTTAGGCACGGCCACAGGTCCACTGGGTTACGGTTCCACAGGTCCTTTAGCAGTAGTATTTCCTTTTTAATATTTGATTTGCTAAACTTTTTTGAAAGTTAAATATAAGCATGGTAAAGTTCTCAATCTAACCAAAAGTAATTATGAAAATGCTATAAAAAATTCTTAGGTTATTCTATATTGTGTAATAAGATATCGTACTTACATTTTGTCTTTATTGATTACAGATATTTTAATTTGGGGCATTTCTAATTTTGTGATTCAGAAAATTCCAACATACTACTGGATTTCAGATACAGTAAAATTCAAATAATCATGAAACTGAATTTTCTTATACAATGCATTTAAACAGTTTTCTACTTAGCAGACATCATGAATTTCGTGCTTCTTGTTCTTACTTCTTGAGCATGAACCTAAACTTGCATTAAAAAATAATCAAGATATATTGTAGTTAAAGACATGTTGACAAAATATGGTGATGATGGCCTGAGATGGTGTGAAAATGATGAGGATGAGGATGAGGATGAAGATGATGGCAGTGGCAATAATACTAGTCACTATTACTTACCTCTGTGATAATCTACCTCAAACTGTTTGGTTTAGTTGAGAGTTAGTTCACAGTAATTAAACACAAAAACGACCACATATCACAAGGAACAGATTCGGGTAAAGAAGCTTAAAAAGAAGTAGAAAGAATCCATCATGTCAGAGGAGCTTCTCTCTCCTCCCTCCCTCCCCCCCAACCCCTCCATAAAGATCTGGACAAAGGTCAGTATTTAAAAAAAAGTGTAACCCTTTTCTCATCACATACCTCATACTCGGCATAATATGGTGTACGCTTCCCCAGCATTTTCATGTTGGTATGGATGTCCAAATGCAGCTTCACAGGCCTGAAAGGATATGTAAATCAACGTGTAAAACAAGATTTAAAACTCTTGCCAATAGCAAAATATTTCTGTTTCAAGTAAAACACCTTCTCTAGTCTTCATAGAAAATGTTTATCCGCGGAATATGTTATTATATATCACACGGTTTCCCCATTTTCAATTCACTAAAACGCTTTTCTTATCATACGATGAAGTGAAGTTAAATCTGCCACTGACAATGATGATCTCCATTACTGTCACCATGTACCCTACCTTGGTGCAGACAAACAAAGTTCTCCGTTTCACTTTAGTCAAACGGGTTTCTTCTGTCTTATAGCGTGACTGTTTAATGCCTCTTCTGATATGTGTATATCTTAGATTATAATAAAGGCAAACTATTATGTGCCACCTTGAGACACAGACATTTTGAGGTATTGCATTGCTGGTTGGGTTGAGTTATAAAGTCATGACAAATGAGTATGAAAATGGCAATATTTCACCTGAAATGGAATACTTTTTGTTTTAGTAAGAATTTTAGAGCGCTTGCAACACAAATCAGTCATGTAAGTGCCAAAGATTTGAGGGGTTGCTACGAGAGAGGTATAAAGATAAAGATGGTAGATGTTTGATAGGATAGAAGGAGCAAACAACACCAGAGCACCTGCTCACTACCCATGAAATGGAATAGGACAATAGAAAAAAAGACAAGAGATAAAAGAAATTACACCAGAACACATCCGTCAACCACCCTCTGGGCCAAGTGACTCACCTCTGGGTGACATAAGAAGCCAAAGCCGCCAGTCCCGACACCAAGAAGTTCTGACTGATCTTGCCTCCAAAGCCTCCGCCTAAGCGCTGGTTCTCCACTGTCACACTGAGGAAAAGTGTACGATTTGGGGAAAACAGAATGACTGCTTAGTGTAGTACTCCGCCATACGCCAGTTTGAAAAGTGATGTATGACAAAGTTTTACTCTGAGCAGTGGAGAAAAACACTGACAACAGAACAGTCATTCAGAGCAAAGGGAGCGCGAGACACCGAAAAAAGCATCACAGTGAGAGTAATCAAGTAGGACCTTCAAGGAGCATCGTCCAAGCACCCATGACAGCCAAATGAGGTGAGCTAATAAATGTTTGTTCAAAAGGAGGAAACACTGATCGGAAAGATTTAAGTTAGATACAAGAACAGCATGAAAAGATTGAGTCAACAAAGTAAAAAAATTAAGTCAAGAACACAACAACATTATATTATTTTTAAAAGTTTTGTCAATAACCCAACAAGACAACATCAACAACACAAAAAGATTATGCCCCTAATGCAAAAGGATTGCACTAACAACACAAAAAAGTATGCTACCAGTACAAAAAGATCACATCAAGAACACAATCAGGCAATGCCAACAACACACATAACTCACGTAGACTCTGGCAATCCCAAGACTTGTGCTACGGTGCCCAGCACACCATCAATCCACTGTGAAGTAGCAACGACGTTCATACCTCCAAGGTCAGAGGGCGTGCAAAAAGAAGCTTGAGACTCCATGTGAAAATGGTACTGATCACCACAAGCAATGCCACCACTAACCTTCAGAGGAGCCTTAGCAATGGCTCCTGTGGAATGTAATAATATCAATAATAATAATAATAATAGTAATAGCACAGGTACATGTCTTCACTGTTATTCCACAATTATTACCCGTATTACCTGTCCTGGGCAACTACGTCATTGCACACCGGACAGGTCAATAAGTGCTCAGTTCCCCCCCGCACCAAAGCCCGCAAGGTATCCATAC
>NW_004797812.1:195806-215068 GCF_000002075.1 Aplysia californica
TCATTGCCTTTCACTCCAGAGTGCCCAGGACAGAATATCCATGTGATGGCTCGAAGTGATGAGTGTTGTATTGGGTTTATCTATTCACTCCGAAGAAGCCCTTTCTCAACCCTTCGCAAGATGCTCTGGTAGTCCGTGACAATGATGAGATGGGTAGTTCTTGGTCTTGTATTTTGAAACAGCCAAGCGCTCTTGTTACGGCCTCAATCTCCATATTCATGCTTGAAGTTGTTCTTTCTATGGCCCCTGACATGCTAGGAACCTTTTTGTTCCCACTGTACACCACAAAACCCCATCCACTTCTCTCAACCCTCCAGACCGATCCATCTGCATAGATCACTGGGTCCTCTGGCTTGGAATGCTCCTCAGTTAACTGTCGTATTATTCCACAATTAACCAAAATAATTTTTGGGAGTTTCCAGACAAAGCTGTTATTTGAATAAAGACATCACAGGGTATCTTATAATAAACAATGGAGTCCGCATCAGCCAAACATAGTTAAAACTGTCGTAAACTGAAAGAGAATAAACCCAAGATTTATAATTTTTCTATTTGATCAGCCTCTCTAAACCGAAAACAAGACTAAACTGAAGAAAATCTGTCAGTCCTGCAGATTGCAGTTGAAGCAGACTCCACTGTAGTTTCCCTTTGCTTTTTTACAGAGAAATGTAAAAAATATATACTTTTCCTCTAAAGGAATCAAGTTTACTTAGTTGACTGTTCTTTTTCGGACTGAAGTCAAGAGATGCTCAATATGGAACTTTGCAGTAGGGAATCTGAGATAATCCAAAAACCTTCCATTCAACTTTTTAGACAGTCGATAAACATATATGTATCCTGACCATAAATGGATCTCACTCCATTTTGTACAGCAGCATTCCATTAAAAATTCTCTCAGGAAGCTCATATGCAAGAACTTGCACTATGCTTCGCAAGAACTTGCACTATGCTTAAAAAACCCCAAAGCTATGAGTGCAACAAGATTGTGAAGTTGTTGGGCCAGAAGTGTCAATCAAGATCTAGGACACCGGCACGTGATTTCAAGTAATTTTCTACACAAGTAGAACGGACACAGTTCATATTTCCTGTACAATATCGGTGCATTTATTCTTCCTGTACAGCATTGGTGAATTAATGTTTCTAATGAATCTTGATAGAACAACAGCTCAGAAGTAACCCTTTTTCTTAGTATAATTCAGACCTCAATAATGTAAAACGTTTCAATCACAGATGACAGATGTAAGTGGAAGACAATGATCCTCAATGTCGGTGTTGAATGCAGGAGAATAAGAACAAAATACAAAACAGACAAAAATCGCACACCAATTATCAGAGTTTATCCAAACCTTTGGCATCTCCCACCACAACGGGTGGCGGAGGATTGGGGAAGAAGGATTTCTTTTGGATTCCATCCATTATGTCCACAATCGGCTCCTGAATATCTTTATATGTGACCTGGACCATGGACGCTCCTGTCTGGGCTGTTGTTTCTGTGTCTGTGGCAAAGATCAAAGACCAATATTAACTCAACACAGTATTCTAGTTTTCCACACTTCCCAAAGAAAATGTCACTAAAATTCACAATAACTCTCTGAGCTATATATTTTCAGCCACTTTCGCTCTCTGTCCAGCTATAAGCATATGAAGCCTGTTAGGAACACGTTGCAGTCATGTATATATATTGCACATTGCTGACAACTTAACACCCATCCTGAATCCTAGGTTGAACAGACAAAAGGAAACAAAATAAAGTACTTTACTAGGGGAAAGCGCAACTGAAAAACCACCAGTCAAATCTCATGAAAGTAAGCATGATGCCATATCCACAAGACCTGGAGGGCCAAGCATATAAGAGATGAAACAAATATCATTAAAAACAAACTGGCCTCTGATTTAGATATTTATATTTACAACAATTTAGTCAGTTTGACTTTTGAACATTTTTTGTGTGGGCAGCTTCTTTCATCCTACATTGGATGACAAATAAAATGAGAACGCATTGTTCAACTAGAGTTCCTGGCAATTCTTATTTTCAAACTTTGAGATTCCTTTAAACCAGATCCCATTTGGGGGTGGGGGGGACGTGAAAGAAAAGAAATGTCATATTTTTTCTAAACGCACTGATTTAGGACCACGCCTGCCGGGAACCAGTCACTACTCAATACCTTGAACCTCCAGAACAAAAGCAGACAGCCATACTGTTCAACACAAATATCAAGCATGTTTCCCAAGGAACAGATCAGATAATATTATCACTGCAAAGAAGTAGAGCAAGAAAAACACTCAAGCCCACCCATCAAAAACTTGTAGAGAATCCTGCCTTACCTGCTACGATGATACCAATAGGCTGACCATTGTAGACCACATTACCAGAACACAGTAACTGGGGATATAACAGTTGAGCGGATGTGAGGTATAGTGCTAGTCAGCAACATAACAGACACATTTCACAAAGGAAGCAGTACAGAAAAATAATAATCATGAAAAAAAAAAAAGCAGGACAAGCAGACAACATCTGAGTTCCCACAAGCCAACAACTGAACTTAAGTCTCCAAAAAGCAATTGACAGTGTCAATAAAATAACCGCCATAATTTTCCAGGAAGTGGATTCCACCACATGGGAATTTTAAAAAGTTGTGGAAGGTGGAAAGCATACCATGGCATCCACTGTGCACTTACTGGTCTGGAGAAGAAAAGATTGTGAAGATAGAAAAAAAAATTAACTGGCTAAAAGAAAGGGAAAAAAGGAGAAAGGATAAAGTAACACACATGCTTGACAGGAGCAGGTTAACTCTGATATCTCAAACCGATTATCAGCAACCTACTCAGCTAAACATGGGAATAATCACTCATTGCCATCAGACAGCAACATACAAGGAGTAGGAAAAAATTTCGAAAAAAATAAAAACAAAACAAGACTATGAAAAAAAGCCACAAGGTCAAAAAGAAAAGGATAGGTGAACAAAACAAGATGGAGAGAAAATCTGTAGCTTTAGTCATTATCCATACCATCGTAGCTGATAGCTTATTAGCGCAATTATGGCTACAATTCACCAAGAGCAACGTAGGATAATAGAATCACAGTCCAAAAATAGAAAAGACTGACCGCCACAACACAGCTATCCAGCCATCCCTTCTCACAATTTGCACAAATTTTCAACATTACAAGGCCACAACCAAAGAACCCCCCCCCCCCCCCAACAAAACTTAGTGAACTGAACACACAGCAGCTAAATACAACAGTTGGATAAAAACACAAGTATACAATTATCTGTTAAATTGGATGCCTTTTCACGGAAGTATGGCGTCGACTTAGGAGTCAAATGCAAGCCATACAATGTCAGCTTCATTTAGTTAAAAACAGATCAAAACGGAAGACAATAACAACATTGGAAAGAAGTAGAGGGAGCAGACAACATCAAAGCCCTTACCCTGACCCCACCACTTGCTTCATAGCCTATAATGAATCTCATTTAGACCCAAAAAAAACTTTACAGATTTTAAAAACTCTAGATCTGACCAAACTTCATCAGGGAAGTGGGGCATTTACCTCCTCTGTGGCATCTCCATATATGCCAGTTGGACGCCAGTTGTTCACGCCACCCTTTGGGATGTCAGAGGCACTGATGAAATCCACAACTCCAGGCAGTTTCTGTATGGGCACAGATATATATCAACTTTTACATTTAAAAAAAATTGTAACGACAAAGCCATGTTTTTATAGGTCAGTGATAAAATCAAAACTGCCAAACACAATTCCTGTCACTTCTTGGATTGGTCAAACAGACCTGATCTGCATGATTGGGTATGGCAATGGCATTGGTTTGTGTACACTATTTCAAATAGAAATTTGCTTCTGGTTATTAGATTTGACCATGGGATTCAGTGGGGCCAATCACATTCTATGCAAGCAAAAGATCCAACCCTACAATGTCATGTGGCGCGCAGTAGCCTTGTGCTGGTGGTCACATTTTTCTTCAGTGGACCTTACCATGACTTAGAAAATCAGGCATGTATGATTTTGGTGGATTGGTTTAAATGGTGCCAAAATAGTAGCTTTGGTCCATTCAAGAAGAAGAAAAATCTGGTCATCTGTATCAATCTGAATCAAGTAACGAACTGATACTCTCAGCAATGCACGTTAATGGGGGGGGAAAAACTCTGAGCATATGCCATCTCTGTAATCAGTGGCGGGATGTTAAGGGAAAAAAACATATTTCAAAGAGATAGTTGACAAACTATATAACTGAGAGTGTTCATTTTCCTCTAAATGTGGAATAAGCATTTCTTGAACTACACAAATGAGACTCCACTGTACCTGCTGGGGACTGGACCAGATACTTTGGCGCTAGATTAGCAAGTCACCTAAACACAGTATACATGTTGAATATTATGACTCCATCTTTTCTGAAGAGCCCTTCAGAAAAAGAAAAGTTTAAAGAACACACTAAGAATACTATAGATACCACCTGCATCAGGGGAGATCATAAGGTACCACGTTTATACAACCAAAAATAAAAATTGTAAAATAGAAACAGGCAAATCACATGGGAAAAAAAGTCAGAAAACCTATGAGAATGATGTTGTAAAACATACCAAAGCAGCTGAAGGGTCAATTTTGTCGATCTTGGCCTTGGCTACTTGACTTATGACAACTGCAGCAGACAACTGACCAGGGGCAGAAGGTAGATCGTCCAAAAACTTGACCTCTCCAGTTGTCTGGGGGCAGCAAAAGGACAACCAATGATAAAAACCAAAAATGATCAACAACATGAAGAACAAGGGCCATAGTAATGAATAATATTCAGCCTGTGGAGTTAACCATTGCAAAAAAACAGAACACAACAAAAACATAAAACATTTACATTATAACTTATAACAGTTAAAACTACTGATGGAATCATAATCTATGGTTTTTGACACTTTTACTACAGACATACCTAGGAGGGAAAATGTACATTATCAATCATCAGTCTTTTTCACCCTGTACCAGGGTATAATCATGCCACCAACAGGAACTCTCTGTGTACTTCTCATCAGGGCTATAGTATCCACCTCTAACCAGCTGTATCCAATCACCTTTACGGCAAAATCTATGTCCCTCCTTCAAGCATTTCTAGGCCTTCCTTTCTTTATCTTTCCTTGAGGATCTGTTTAAATGCTTGGTAGGTAAAGACAGTTTTCCTTGTTCTCAATGGGTGACCAATCTTTCTGATTTTTTAAAAACTATTTTTTGTTGATTTGTTACCATAAAGTACACTTTGGACATTGGTTTTTATAACCCTAGTCTCGGTTTTTGCGATGATTCTCAACTTCCATACATTTCTTAGTAGTGTGACAGCACCTTGGACCTTGTGCATTCTTGTCTTTACAACTGCATTTGTTCCTCCAACCTTGTCTTAATATTATACTACCTAAGTATGTGAAGTAATCAATTTCCTCTAGTGGTGTTTCTCTGAAGGTAATCTGATCATACACGATGGCGTTGACCCATAGAAAATGGATACAACTCTTCACAATACTTGCAATTTAGTCTGTTTCCAGCTTTAAAAAATGTTAAGAAGAAATAACTTATACAGAATTACATGGGAGGAAATCCTTTTCAGGACATGTTTATACTAAAAGTAATTTTTTTTCACCTAAAGCAAAGCAGAATTTAAAACAAACCCAAACATAAAAAACAATATAACGAACAAAAGCCAACTGATCATTCAACCAGCTCAAGTAAATCTTCATCACCTCAAAATAAGAAAAGTGAAAATAAAATATCCAAAATGTTCTGCAACTCAGAAGTATTTCAATATCCTAAGAATCCATTCCAAACTATTTTCAATCCGAAAAACAAAAGTAAAAAGTTTTACCAAATAGTCTGCAGTCAGTTTCATCATTGGCTTGGACACAGGGAACTCTGTCGGGTCAGAGTCAAAGTCCTGCTTGCCCACGATGAGAGAGCGCTCCAGACTGCTGCCTCCACTGGTATAGCGAGGGCTCACTTTGGTCTTGCAAGCTCCCAAAACAAACTGTAGATCACACAAAAGAATCCATCCATAAACACACAACTCCCATGGGATATAAAACTACAAAGGAAATAAAAGTGTCATCATATTAACACTCACAGTACCAAAGACTCATATACAGAAAGGTCAGCTCTATTCAGACTCAAGTCCGATTAAATTTTTTATCTATTCGGACTCGAGTCCGAATATGGGTTTTTATCTATTCGGACTTGGGTCCGAAAAATAAGTGAGTTATGTGAGTGTAAGGAGGTAACAAAATATAACAGTCATTGGGGGACGTTACGTAAAACCAGATTACAACTAGAATTACCTACTAAGACTGTGTAATTGTGTCAAAAGTCAAAAGACTGCACTCTCATTGCCCAATGGCAGTGTGTAAGTACACGGTAACCGACAACTCAGGGTCTTTCCACCACCACTACAGCATCATCATTACTTCCACCACCATTTGTCTTTCCACATGTTTAATTAATTCTGTGTTATAGTTTTTCTGTACTTAATTAAAAAAAAAAATTACATCCCACAAAATTGACAGCCGTGGCCTCTTCCCAACACACCTTCCCCCAGCTAGCCGAGAGTGCGTGATCACTATGCGCAACCTCATTGGTCGACATAATTAGCTTTGCCCCTCCCCCCCCTTCAAGGTCAACTTAACTAGGTTGTTCTGTTCATACTAATGATGCACGGGGGAGGGGGGAGGGGTAGGGCAGTTTAGATAGATCTAGTAACTCAATATTAAAGCTCACGTCTTCATTGTTATCATCATAATCGAAAAAAAATTCATAAATGCTGCAAATATTTAGGAACAAGGGTCGGAAGTCGGAACGGACGTCATGCTGGACGTCATGCTATTCAAATCTGAATATAATTTTTGTCTAATCGGACAACAGTATGTCAATCAACACTACAGTTCAAAGGAGCAACTCCTAACCTTATAAAACATGGACAACGCCAGGGACTTCCTGTAGGCGGTCCCGCCTCCTAAAGGCGACACATCAGGCACCAGCTCAGAGGACAAGGTCAACAGAGCAGCTGTGAACACAAAACACATTAAGTATCACAACAGTTGAACTGACACTATACAACTGTACTGAGAGTAAAATTATCTTCCTCGAGTTGAAAAAAAAAAGAAAAATGATAAAGGAATAAGATACAGTTTATGTCTTGCCATTAAAAGTTTAGGGTCAGAGAGTGGGATACTACATAGGGACTCAGTAAAGATGGGGACACTGATTTAGTTTCATTTATCTTCTAGGAATCTTCAAAATGTCCATGGAAGGGGATTGTTTTATCATTGTCTTAAAGGCATAATTGGTAAGTTTTCTATTAATGTGCACATTGTCGGAAATAAATGACCATGAAAAAGACTCCAAAAATGTGTTAATAAGACCTGATAATATCCCTTATTTTTGGTGATTGTTTCTTTTCAAAAAATCTTCTTAAAACTTGACTTTCTGCATTCTGTAAAATAATATTGTGACAACGTGTGAAATCTCAAATGCTGCAGGACTGACAATGGCAATGACATAAAATCCACTGGTGAACAGTACTTGTTTTTGCAAGTAAAAGTGCTCTCATACGAAGAACCATTGTTTCCCAGGCAAAACTTTCTAATAGATCTTATAAATTATCTACACTAACTTTTGAGCACTGCTGGATCTCCCAGTTGTTTGCCTTCCAAGTAGGCCTCTGTCACAGAGGCATGGATCTACAAAAGAAATGAAATAGAATTGTAATAGTGTAATTACTTTAAATCTATACTGAATTGAGTTTATTCAATTCATAGGAATAAAAAGAACAAGAATTAGTGTAATTACTTTAAATCTATACTGAATTGAGTTTATTCAATTCATAGGAATAAAAAGAACAAGAATTATCTGCAGTTTCTGATGTCAGGCACTCAGACACTCAGTGCTGACACTGCATCTGTGTGTGTGTGTGTGTGTGTGTGTGTGTGTGTGTGTGTGTGTGTGTGTGTGTGCAAGTGTGTGTGTGTTTGTGTGTGTGTGTGTGTGTGCGCGCGAGTGTGTGTGTGAGTGTGTATGTGTGTGTGTATATGTGTCTGTCTGTGTGTGAGCGTGTGTGTGCGTGCGTAAGTCTGTCAGTGTGTCTGCATAAATTATGTATTAACGAGTGTGTGTCTGTATTATATATACATGTTTGTGAGTGTGAGCCTCATAAAATCTCAAAGGAGCAATAAAACACAGAATGCATATAGTTCAGCATATGTCATATCAAACAGACCACATTACGAGAAATAATGTTTGTGATAAAACTCAAATGTCTTTGATCATGAAAATTTAAGATAGTAGTTCCACAAAGAACAATCAATTTTGAATATGCTGTTCTTTATATTTTTCAGATATCTTGTGCATGCTTTACAGATTTTGTGAGAAAAGGTAAGCAAGGGAGAAAAATTATGTTTAAGTTTAGGTTTTTGACATTCCATGGCGCCAAATGCTTCAAAACTAATTAATGTTACACAATCATAACTCCAGTTGAGTTTCGCCCTTCTAACATAGGAAAGAGGCTCTGAAGAAACATGTCCTCAGGTGAAAATGTTTTAAACTGATATTTTCAACATTTGAAAGCTCCATTTTCTTGAGCTATTTGCACTTTATTCACAAGCAATTGGGACTCGCTGTAAGGAAAAGTTTTGAGAAAATTACTTCTAAATTTTCCATGATATGGCCAAATAAAAAGTTAAATGAAAGATATCCAGTCCCCCTGTCCTTTTCTACTTCTACAATATTCACATACAATGGGTTTCACTGGGGAAGTCTCTCATTTGGTATTTACTAGGAGCGGGCACGAGCCGAGATTAATACCCGTTTCTCACAAGAAATGCCCTTCCCGTCATTTCACGGGCACTAAACTACTGCCCGGTACTGAGAAGTGATACCGCTCATTGGCTTTACATAATGAGTAATGAGAGTGAGAGGTGTCAACGGAAAGAGCAGCACAGCTAGTGAGAAATGACAAGCAGACAGTGTCACCCATCACCGTGCCGTCCTCTGAAACTGAAAGGGAGGGGAGAGGGAGGGGAGAGGGTGGCGAGATGAGGCCAGTGGGGAGTTGATCAGGGCCAAGGCCTATGTCTTCCGACCTTCCTTCATCGCCTGCGCAACAGGGTTAGCCTAGTTTAGATCCCCGCCACGGCCGGCCTTCTCACTGAGCGAGCTGCCCGTGAACAGCATGAGAAGAGAAATTGGTCGCGAGACGAAAACCACTTCTCGGGACCAGGACCGGTCCCAGCGAGAAGTAGGTAAGCTTCTCGGTCTTCTCGCTCGGGAAGAAAAAAGCGCTTCCCACCCGTCTCCAGTATTTACAATATTTCTACACAGAAGGACGTCATCAAAACAGTTTGTATGAAAAATATTTCCAATAAATACAATTGTTCGAAGATGAAGATATAGAAAAAATTTATCTTTTCCATATCTCAAAATTTTGAGATAGAAAAATAAAGCTTTTGCCTTATTTTAAACAACATCCCCAAATAAGCCTTCCGCACCTTCCTATATGTTTTTTCGTAGCCCCTAACATACGATGAGAAAATGCATGAACCTTTAATTTTTGCACTAAATACAAAATTGATTGGGATGACATTTTGACCATTTTTACAGGAAACACACAGAAATGCTCAAGATTCATTCCTACCAGCTTGGCATTGATTCCAAGGATCACAATGCTGGGTTTGCTTTGCACGAGGTAGTTTTGCGATGCATCCAACTCAAACTTGAAGCCAGCTGTGACATATGAGTGACATGCCTGGAATATTCAGAAACAATATGAGATGCATATATTAATATATCTTGTATTTGTCCAAAAGGAACAAAGTGAAAGTCCAGGCTTGTTTGCTTTAATCAAAAGCACAGTAAAAAAAATGTTCTGCAACTGGCAATCAAGTCAGTACAATAGAATGCCATCTCAACAACAGAAATTTAGACTTCACAATATATCAGATATTATTTTTTCTTTGAAGTTACTTTTCCACTTCTACTTCTATGTATCTCTGTGGGGGCAAAATTGCCAAGAAGCTCTTCTTAACAGACATTCATCCACTGCAAAGATTAACAAAAAAAACCCTGACAATACATAGAAACAAATTAGCCTAGTGTTCATACAGAATAAAATCAATAATTCATTTTGATAATTTTGTACAAATAGTGTACTCAATACAAAAAACAGGAGCAATATCTGTCATTTTCTCGTTTATATTTCTTCTGCTTTCAGATCTTATCACATCTTATCCAAGATACCTGAAGTCGGAGGCTGGTTCTGAAAGTTTGGAAGACCATATTTTTTGACTGAAACGTTGGCAGCGCCATTGCCGCAATGACCTTGCCCTTCATGTCCAGTGACAGAAAGTCTGGCAGAGACACTTCACTGCGGGTGCCATCTCCGTCAACTAGAAGAAATCAAAAGAGAAATACTCAAAGATAACAAGGAGCAAGCACCATACATAACCAATACTAAAGAGAAGTTGATCAAAGTACAGTATAACATGGACAGGTCAAACACAGAAAACTAAAAACCCTCGAACTGTGCCTGCAGTTCTGTTTTTTTCTTTCTTCTTTAACTTTGTAAGATATCCCTCAAACTACGGATCCCTCGAACTACCGAGGCCAGTCCCGACGAAATCGATCTATCCATGTTATACTGTAATTCTTACTGAGAAAAGGTACATGTGAATGAAAATATTAAAAATCAGAGGGAGAGTGAATAAATACATAAAACTCATCAAAGGAGTAAGACTGCATAAGTGCACAGCAACCTAACTATATAAAAACAAATTTTAAGAATAATGTTTGAATTTAAAATAAATAATCGATCTATCTCATTGTCTACCATACCAAAAAGCTCATCTAAAGCTACTTTAAAAAAAAAGTTTTAGTAGAGGTTTTACTGAGCTCGCAAATGCATAAGGTCATATGAGCGCCAGAAGATTAGAGACGTTACAAGAGAGTAACAAACATTAAAAAAGAAAAAGGGGAGATAAGGACGATAGCTGTTTGATAGGAAAGAAGAAGCAAACCACACCAGAGCACCCGCCAACCACCCACAGCTACTTTTTATCTCTTAGAAAATTAGAGTCATTCGAAAAAACCCAGAAATGTAATGGAAACTTCCTATAGGACAACAATTGATAGTTAAATTACTTTTTCAGTTTCGTGTTACTGCGGTAATGTCTTTAAACAACAACTTTGTTTGGACTGAGCGTTTTATGAAAAACAGCAACAGTTGTTAATAGTTTACTCCACTCTTTCACTAAGCTTAGCAATATCAATATTGTGAAAGCTGCAGAGAAAATCATCATTGACACCAAACACCCATTAAGTTCAGAATACCAGACATTTGTAAGAAGTAAACATTTTAAAAAACCAAGAACCAACAGACATATTAATTCACTCGTGACATCATCAATATGAGCTTTTCAGTTATTGTCACCTGTGTGGGAATATCATAATTTTGTAAATCCATCCAATGACAATTTGGGTGCGTGTGTGTGCATACGGAAGTGTGGGCATGAAACTGCATGTAGGTGTTTGTCTGTCTGTGTGTGTGTATCTGTGTCTGTGTACATATCTAAACCAAAACAGTGCCTTGGCAGTCTTACGTCTGAAACTTACAAATGATCAAACGAGCTCCAACTGTCTCCAGAAGCATGAAAATATCAGACACAAACTCATTGTGTAGGTGTTTCAGCATCAGGTTGCCTGGCCAGGCAGCCATCTGGAACATTCAGACAGGGAATAAATCATAAAAGTCAAAGACAGTCAAGATTTATCAAAAGGAAAAAAACCTTTTAAATCTGTTTGTACCTTCAACATAAGTGTTCATATTTTAATAAAATCAGACAAATCACTACTTTGAGTTTATTAAAAAACCATAAATTAAGCAAGTAGAAAGAACAGTCTACACCATCCAAACACATCAGAATGTTGTTAATTAAAAATGCTGTTTTTAATTTACAGGTCTGTCACACAGTATAAACAATATGAAAGAACATTGAATGTTCTTAACTTGAAATTTAAAAAAAAAAAAAAAAAAAAAGGTGTAAACCAGATATTATGTCTTAATTTTACTTAGCAACACATACAAGTATAAACAGCAATCATTAACAACAAAAAATCTGTTTGACTCGTTCAACACCACGTTACAGTAATTTAAACGGCTGATACTTTTGTTATCCTGATAAATTACTAATGCAAGAGCCCCTGTGGTAATAATGACATACCACTCAGTTGCTAAAGTCACTGTTTATATTGCTCCCCTTCTTCTGAGCTTTGCTACACCACTTTTCACAACATAACAGTCCATGCAAGGGGTGTTAAAGCCTTAACATATCACACTCACACATTTTACGTTTTTCTTTAAAAAATGCAACTTTTCCACCAACTTTTGTATCGCTCAATGGCTTTGGGACTAAAGTGGTATAGTAACTCTATTGTATCAAAATAGAGGCTCTGACCTACTTTGTTTACTTCCAACTAATTTCCTCTTTCCTTTTTCATTGTACACACCACATCATGGACTGCATTGCAGATATCAAGTTAGAGAATAATGCATGGTGGAGACTAGACCGAACACAGCATTATTATTATTACTCTGAGATCAATTACTTTCAAAACGTACGTTACGAATGCCATGCATTGAAACTTTCTTCAGGTGCTTGGCAAAAGCAGCTCCATATGAGATGCTGGGATCCGTCTGGGAGCGCTGGAAGAGGTCAATGAGGTTACTGATGCTCAGGTTTCCCCCAAGAACGATGGTTGGGTCAAACTGGGGAAAAAAAGAAAATACTTTGGTGACTCAAATAGCTCTAGTCTGTAAGGCTCATTACTTCTTAACAGTTATATTCTGTGGCAAAGCCAAACAAAAAGATTGAAAACAGAGTGGGACCATAATTATCCCGGAAAGAACAGTACAAGAGCAAATACAAAATCTTAGCACACGATAGAAGGAGCAAATCTAAACATTACTTCAAAAACCATATCACATCTAAATGACCTGGTTTTGAATCATTTTGGAATCCAAGAATCACATCGCAATGGTGTTCTATTGTACTTGTACTTACGTCAATGGTGTACATGTCTTTGACACCACGCAAGTCAATAAGAATACTGTACATCCATGGCCCAATTTCCTTGTACACTCCTGAAAATATAATTCAATTTCATAATATTTAACTTTGATTCTTTGCACTGTAGTCAGAATAACAGCAACATTTTCTGTTTTGTCAACATTATCATAAGAGCCAGAATCTGCCAATGTTGATGAAATAGGAAAGGCTCAAGATAAAAGGATTTGTGGGTTGTTTCCATCCAATTCAAATAATACTGAACAAAAACACTCCGATTGTTTCATCAGGTAAAAGCAGTGCGTGAGACAAACAATGCAATCATAACTAGAGATAAAGCCCTTTCCCAAACTTATACGAAGCTAATCTGATATCATCAAACGAAAAACCTATGCTGGAATAAGTAAAAGGGCTTTAATCTTTCAGAGAAACTGATCGCGGGAAAATTTTTTTGCTATTACATTATACAGGTAAAGAGGTTTTTCAAGCATTTCAGGCTTATTTGCACACATCTACAGGTCTTAAAATGTATTTCAATGACAAGCTAAAAAATTTAGTTCCTGGTGGTGACTTTCAGAAAAATACAACCGCAGAAAATATTCACAAATGTTTTGGTTTTTCTTCTTTAAATTTGATGCCCTGAAAACCACAGAACAGTTCATTTTGAAGGTTGCTAGAGCAGAAAAAGCGTCATTGAGGAGACTCACCAAAGCCAGTGTTGCCAAACACAAGTCTGTAGTTATCAGTACGATGCTTGTCCAACAGACCACACAGCTCCTGCAGACTGGTTGGCTTCAGCCATTGGCTGCCATTACTCACGATGTGTATTGATTGGTCCGTCTGATTCCCACAAGCCTTATCTTTCCTCTCATTGGTTTTGCTGCAGTGACCTGTGCAAGGCTTTCCACTCTTTCTGCACATTTTGCCTTCCAGTTCCTGTTCAAAAAAATAAAAACATTGAAAATATGAACAAGAAATAATTTTTTTTTAAAGACAGGGAGGACCACATCTAATGGAAATGACCAGTTTTGTCAGTTGTATGTTTTTGAGCATAACCTTAACACTTCTTATCGGCTTAGCATTAGCTGATTTAACATAATATTACACTTTCATCAGTTCTCTATCCCTTGCATACTTACAGCAAGATGTGACTAATAAGCCCATTGACAAAATGAAAGTGACTTAGTATAGGGAAAGAGGAGGAAATACAGACAGAAACAAGAGGAAAAGAGGAAGAGAAAGAACTACAAACTACTAGTAAGAGCTCAAACACACAGGCTCCCCACAGACCATACATAAAAAGTGTGTTTGCGCTCAACATTATATTTTACAACTTGACATGCACACAGCAGCCAGACTGTTGAGTCCAGATTTTTCCGTCCATTGCACAATCTGGATTGCGTCAAGCAAGCCATACATTTTCTGGTCTGGGCGGACAGAAAAGGGGAGTTGACGTTACTAAACCTAAACACGCCGGAATACACACTCCGCTACACATTTTGCACATGGTGCAAAATGGACGCAGCACAGCTTATCGAACTTGTGTGGGCAAGAACAGCGCTTTATGATATAAAAAGACAAAAGTTAAACCAACAGAGATTTCGTCCACAAAATATTGTTGGCGTCCTTCGAAAATAGTCAAACCTGTGTAAGACGGCCACCCATTGTCAAGGAGAAAAGTGGTCGTATAAGACAGGAGGCCGTCTTAGGCAGGACTGATCAAGATGAAGAAAACAAACAATTCCCATCTGAAGTCCCAATCGAAAGTAGCCGCATTGTTGTTGGTTTGTATTTTGTTTGCAATTTTTATTTTGTTGCTGATTTTGCGCAAGGGTGACAATAACACGAAATGTATAAGACGAGGAAGATCGAGTGCCATGTTAAAACAACCACATGGGTCGCCACCACTCGGAGAACGAGCGACGCTTGTGTCGCAAGTTCATGTTGACGTCCATTGTTACTTTGTTTCAGACTGGGTAAAGAGTGACCACTCATCTCACAATTTGTGTATGAGTTCTGGGCGGGGCTCAAGGGTGATTAGGGATCACACGCTTACCTTACCAGCAGCTGAAAATTGGTAGATCTACCTATTGGTCAACATTGGGAGGGGCCTATGCAACGTGATCGGTTGGAGGGATAACCTAACAACGACAGGTGATTGAAATATGGTGGCCGCGGCCGCGTTGGACAGGTGCCCGTTCTACACAGTTAAATTATATAGAAAAAACGCAAGGGGGAAAATGGAAAGTGGCCGTTTGTACAGGTGGCCACCTTACAGAGGTGGCCGTTAGGGCAGGTTCGACTGTATTCCAAACATTTCTCAACATCAGCAAATATTTGGGGCAACAATTTGAATTCTCCCAAAGCTCCTCGGTCTTTACAAATCGGGTGAATCCAGTGACGCCGTTTGGATTCTAGGGCTTTTCTTTTGTACGACGAAAGCAGAAATATCTTGTGCTTCCTCGTGAGCACTATCTTGAAACCGGAAAAATCTGTATGGTCTGTATGGACTATGGACCCTGTGTGAACGGTATAACATCACTTTTCAGTATACAATTTTTCTGACCCGGAAAAAAGTAAGGTCTGTATGGAGCCTGTGTGTTTGAGCTCTTACACACCCCACATGCCTACAATCTAGCAGGATGAAAAGGGACATGGTGTGTGTGTGTGTGTGTGTGTGTGTGTGGGTGGGTGTGTGAGAGAGAGAGAGAGAGAGAGAGAGAGAGAGAGAGAGAGAGAGAGAGAGAGGGAGAGGGAGAGAGAGAGAACAGCTGAAGCATAATGAACTAATCCATATGGAGCAGCTCACAAAATTGATACCTGTATCATAAATCTATATATATATATCTGGATACTGAATAACATACTGAGACAAATAGTGATAGCAAATAATAATTTCTTAGGCTTGTAGCATTACATGCAGAACACTTCATGGCAAACATATGTGCTCACAAAGCAGTGTTTGAAAAGCCGGCTCAGTGCATGTCTTTTGTAACAGATCTGTTCTCCCGCAGCAATGAACATTGCATCAAATCATTATCGATTATAACTAATTTCAACACATCTCTAATATCCCCCTGCCTCTTATGCACACAGGAATCTTGGCTATACAGCTGCTGACTAACAAATGCAAAATCTCACCAAACAGGAGATACATGTGCTGACGTCCCAAGGCTAGAGTTTAACAAATTATCTCTATTCACCTATCCGCTTGGGTGCAGAAAAAATAGTGCATCCCATGCTACTTTTAAGATAATGTAAAAGCTACCAACGACACACTCAATACAAGTATTATAGGTAATAAACTCAACATACACAATCCAGCTGTCTCCCAACTTATGTGTTATATAATCAACACTTCTCTCTCTCTCTCTCTCTCTCTCTCTCTCTCTCTCTATATATATATATATATATATATATCTCACTGTATGTTAAAGTGCATGGTCAGGGCACAGAAGGGCAAAGGCAGTAACACACAAATGAATTGGTTCATTGGGATACGTTGTTTGTAGTGCACTTTACAAACACAGAAAAATGTAATTGTAAATGTAATTATCGATCCAGTAAATTAAATGTAGGCAAAAATAAAAACACAACTGAGGACAAAGCTCAGCCTGAACCCAACAAATAGACAAAAAAGCAAAAGCCATTATCGTTTGAAAAAAACAACCCTCGCCTCAATCAAATCCCTCCCATTATATTGCTATCTTTTCAATTAAGATCATGTCCAATAAACATAAGCTACAGTATTTCTACTAACATTTTTGTTCTTTCTTATCCAGATAAATGCTATGGAAAAGCAGTAAAACAATGACATTCTACCAGAAACAAAACAAGACTGAAAATAAAAGTACCGTCCACTGTTACTCTGACTGGATCAAACATAAAAATAATATTGACTCACTAATTATAAGGACAGTTTTTCAACACTTTACTTTGGCTCAGGAAAAATTACTCAAAATGGGCGGCAACCACAAAAGGGCATAGAATACTCCCCTCATCCCCCACAAACAAAACAAGACACAAATATTTTAAAAAATAAATAAATACCCCCAAACTGACTCATTAAGTACAAGTAAGATATAAATCAGTTTGGAAAAAGGTTCCAAGGAACTTTTACCTCAATGTCAATCAAGCCTCCAGGCAGGCTGGCCGGGGCATCAACAGCAAAGGATTTCATGGCATCCAAAATTGACCGATAGCCTGTATAAGGAGAAAAAAGATTGCAGAGGAGAATTACACAATTACACCAAAATTTTAACAAAATAACACACACACCTTGTGAGCATAAAAAAAATATTAAAAATTGGCAAAGAAAAAAGTTGAACAGAAAACTAATTGCTTACAAAATAAACAACAACATATAGTTATATATAGCAAAGATAAAAATCATGATACCATGCAATTCTAAACATTAGATAAACAATCATATATTTTTATCCAAACTGGTTTGATTTCTGGCTATTCGAATCCATAAAGTATGGACTTTTCTAAGCGGCAACTGATTGAAATCTTTAAGGAACTGGTTGAAAAAAAAATCAAGAAACAAGCAGTGCTTAGCATAAACAATCCATAAAATGACCTTATATGTAGCTAGTTCTGAGAAAAAAAAAGGCCTTTGTGGTTGAGGAGGAAGTAAACATTATGCTGACCTAGGTTCTACTTTCATACAGTTCATGCCGTCAAACAGTCTATGATAAAGTCTTGAAGCCGTTACTTACCTGTACATCTGCAAATGGTTGCATCAAATTCATCTTCAATTTCCTGCATGGTTGGCTTGGGATTTTTAAGCAAAATCCTGAAAAAAAGGTTGTCAAAGAGTTCAAGAAAGACCAAAAGATACTAAACAAACTCAATCAATAGTTTCTATACTTACGCAGTCTATTGCATCAGTGTTTTGAAAATAGATAAAAGCAAGTAAATTATCTAGGCTCTTATAGTTATGAAGACACATAAGTCATTTTGTTCCATTCATTATGGTTTCCTACCTACATCTTACTCCCCTTCTAACCCCGTCACACATCTGCTTTCTACTCAATCATTCTCAGAATCCAACGTGGTAGCGCAGTATCAACCATGATAAAAACAGGCTGTTGATTCAGTCAGACCTCAAAAAGTTCAATAGAATTGATAAAACATTCTCCAAACAAGAAATCAGAGTTAAGAAAAACAAAGTACTTCAAGGATGGACAGCAAATCATTGGCCAGCTGTTCAGATGTCATTTTAATCACGAGTACCTTTCTCACCCTGCATCAGGGAATAGGCCACAAACAAACACTCTCCACCTTTCCCTATCCTGGGCTAGCTTCTTGATATTATCCATTGTCTATCCATGTTTTTGTACATCATTCTCTGTGACTCTTCTCCGAGATTCACATGGCTTTCCCCTTGACCTCTTATCCTATGGATTTAAATCCTCTTTTTGTCAGGCAGCTGCCTTGATTCCTGAGACTATGTCTAATCCAGGAAGCCAGGCAGCTTCATGTTGAGATATACGAAACCCAAAATTCTGAAATTCCTTTTTTACAGTGGTCTGTTTGTCTGTGGTATCGGTTGCATGTGGGCGAGAAATTTTAATTCTAAATTTTGAAAAAAAGAAAGAAAAGATACACAATTTAGGTACAGTTTTAAAAAGAGAGAAACAATATTTTCTCTCTCTCCTGGAAAATGTAGCCTCCAGGGCTTCGAACAGCTGATCAGATTCGCCTGCAGATGAAATGGGACACTAAGGAACTGAAAGAACATTCTCCAAACCAGAAAATCAAAGTTGAGATAAACAAACAAAAAACTCCTAGTCCTATAGACTGCAAAAGTCCCAGCCTCACCCATTCATGTTCATGACCTGGCCAGGGCTGCAGAAGCCACATTGAGCACCATCGTACTTGGCAAGCCTGTCCTGTATGGCGTGCAGCCCTTTACGAGTGTTGCCCAAGCCCTCAACCGTAGTCACTTCCAGACCGTCACATGTGTACAGCTGCAGGCAACACTGCAGGATACAGAGGAGATAATCAGGATACAAGGAAACAAATAACGCATTTTGCCTTAGCACAAGGCAGTAGCTTTATTAAAAATTTTCTTTTGAATTGTGTCAAATAGCAGCACTCTGCTCCCTACTCATTGAGCAACTCTCTCTCTCTCTCTCTCTCTCTCTCTCTCTCTCTCT
>NW_004797812.1:215168-221455 GCF_000002075.1 Aplysia californica
TCTCTCTCTCTCTCTCTCTCTCTCTCTCTCAAACACACACACACAACTTTTTCAAAACTCAGCCAAGGACACCCAACAATATAACATCAGATCACATGATAATGAACAACACTACATCAAGTGGCACACATACATCCGCAGAAAATAAACAAAAACAAACAACAACAACAAAACAAACAAGCAAAGAAAAAAAAAACAGGCAACATTAACCCAACCCAAACAACAATACCGTACCGAGTTGACTGTGTACGGAGTTTTGACCCCAGAGATGGGTTCCAGCAGGGTGACAGTGACCAGGCACACCCCACAGCCGCCCTCTTTGCAGCACTGTTTGGTACCGGTGGAGACGCCGGTGCGACGCATGAACTCCAGCAGGGACGTGGCTGGGTCGTACTCATTGCCAACTGCACACAAACAAACAGCCTCAGTTATAATATGTCTGTCTGTATGTATGTCGGTTTGTTTGTGTTTCTGTCCGTCTGTCTGACTGTCTCTGTTTGTTTGTCTGTCTGTCTGTCTGTCCATTTATAAATATTGCACAAAAGTAAAACAACAACACCTTAGTTTATCTGAGCACATAAAAACACAATGACACCACGTCGGCAATTTCATGCAAGAAAACAAACAAAATCGACAGACACAGAAACAGAAGGAAGGAAAAGAAACAGGAGTATGGCCGACCAGTTGCGCCCTCCTAACACACACAAGTAAAAGAGGCCAGGCATAGGTGTCAGAACAAATGTGGGTATCCCTTCTCCTTTATTAAAACCTGCCCTCTATACCCCCCCCTCAACCCCACCCCACCCCACCTCCTCGTCCTAACTGCTCCCGCACGCCATGTCTTTCCCCCTTCCTCTCCTCAACTTTTCTATTTTGTTCTATCCTATGCTTTAACTATCGTCGGACATGCGCACGTTCTGGACCTTGAAGATCAGTGGGCCGAACAAACAGCGTAATCGTAGCCCTTTTACTGTATTTTTGTCCCCCCCCCGATAATTATCACACATATTCTCTTTGTAACTTTCTGTCTGTCTGTCTCTCTCCAACTCTCTCTCTCTCTCTCTCTCTCTCTCTCTCTCTCTCTCTCTCTCTCTCACACACACACACACACACACAGTCAAGACATGCACATCCACCTCTCTGCATGCATATTTTCATGCCATAAAAAACCCCGATGATCCTTAGATAAAAAAAATGCTTCATCATGGGAAAAGATTATTTTTCTGATCAATTTAATTCCACTGATTAGGCCTATGTTCCGCGCAGATCACCTTCCTTTAGACCAAATATCAGGACAGTATACGAAGAAGTAATTATAAATAAGCATGAATTTTCACCGGCCTCGTCTATAATAATACTGATAGGAATACCTTGGTTAAACTTTGTGTAGCATTGGCCACCCTGCCTTATGTACATGTTATGTAATATACACAATCTCTGGGGATAGCACGGTGGTCTTACAGCTATACACATACTCTAAGCGACTTCAAGTTCATTCCGAGCAGTTGTTGCTTCTCAATCTACATTGATTAATCGATCGATGGTCAAGGTAATAACTCAACCACTGAATTGTTAAAGAGAATGATTGTAAACGGTTTTTGTTAGTTTTAATACACGTGCCCGAATAACAAAATTTAGATATTTTAGGAGGCTGGCTTCCGACCCTGCCTGTAAGGGCCAACCCAGACCGTGAGAAATACAACATCCCAGCAAAAAGACCGAGGTACTCGATAAAATTACCCCCCCCCTCGGAAATCGAACTCGGGTATCCTGGATTCGACAGCGAAGCGCCTGACCGCTGCTACACCACTCACCACAGACGCCGATAATTGCAAACGTTTTGCATCCCCATCGACATAAATACCATTATTCAGAAGGCGGACAGCATCGAACCTGCACGTCTGGGCCAACCTAGACTGATTGGGTGTCACTGTTTTACACCCACATCAACACATCTTAGATAGTTCATGAGATGTGCACTGGGCCAACCCGGGTTGATAAATATATTATTAAAAAAATAATAGTATATCAATTTTTTTGTTGTTGCACCCCAACAAACAGACGGAGATACTCGAAAGGTCTACTTAGACAGTCCCATCGGATCTTAAAGACGCGGGTCAACTTGAACTGGGTGGAATACCTCACCCGAGTGGAAAACGGGAATAAAAACATCTTTCCCCTAGGAAGTAGGAATCGAAAACAAGTTTTTAATCTTGATCCCCCTCTCCTTTACGGCCAAAACTAGTAGCCCAAAATAACCATTACAGACACTTAAATGGGTGCAAACCTAGCCAGTTCTTAGCTTAATTTTTTTTAAGTAAAAGTGTTACTTGCAACACAAATACAAGTATTATAAGTAGAAGATCAAATGAGTTACTTGAGAGTAACACACAAAGGAAAGAATGAGGAGAGACAGGGACGATATATATTTTACAGGAAAGAAGGAGCAAATCACACCAAGACACTCGCCAACCACACACCCCTAGCTGCTGAGAGAGAGATTTCCAAAGTTGGCCAATTCTGAATCAGTGCTGCATGACATCTAAGATATGAAAGGTCGCGGTGTCGCAATCCACACCATTATGACAGACAGAAGTGATACTTACGAGAGATAACATTTGATTACTGAAAGCTTCCCATTAGTGCCGAAGCGATAAGAAACAGTTCGACAATGTATAGGTGATCTGACTGATACAATACTGCGCCATCTCACCATGACATAACAGTTTTGTTTTTTTATTAGCTGAGGAGACAAGAACCCTTGTCCGTGTCGTCGCCATATACGTGGTTATAATATCCTAGATCATGCACTCTGATGTACTTCCGTTTCACCATGATGAAGCGCATTATTTGACTAAATTATGGAACCAAATAAAGGACAAGGTGGGAACAATAACGTCCCTGTCAACACTATTAGATCATTTAATAGGCGGGACTTCCGAATTAAACGTCCGTCTCAGATAGCACCAAGTTCAATGGGCCCTTTAAAAAAACAAAAAACAAAAAAAACCCAATTTTTTAAAAAAATAAATAAAAATAAAACTCGAACCTAGTTCAAGAACAGTCTGTATTCGAACCAGGGCAATTCGTTCAATAGCCCAGCATGGCATGATACTGATACCGACTTAGCTAACGGAGCGCCCGCGGGCGGAAATTATAATATTATACTATGGGCACAACGACGTATATGCCAACAGAAGCGCGAAGATACGAGTAAAAACAACAACAAAAAAACAACAACAGCAACAAACAAACAAAAACAAAACAAAATGGTTTGGAATTCTCTGTAATTCGTGTAAGAGACAAATAGCTAAAGAATTACAAAATGTACAGTAGAGACCCCGGTAAGCTACCCCCTGCACTTTGAATGCTGAGCAGACAGAGAGCATCTTAAGACCCCCAATCACTATTCAGTTCCCGATCTCAAGACAGTCTCAAGATGGTCTCAAGCTGGTCTCGAGACAATCTCAAGACGTACTCAAGATGCGGATCAGTGAGTGATCTCATACACTACACAGACCAGCACATTATCAAAATGGCTCACAACCAAAGTGAAGTTGCTGTACCATGTATACTTTTTAGTATCTCTCTAAAGACAAAAAGCCGAAAAAAATCTTTATGGTACAAACAATGACTTCTTCGGTGAGAGGAATTCACTCACACACACCCTTTAACGGAACTGACATTGTATTCCGCGAATGAAAACAATTATTTACGTGTGAACGAGGACTCATATCCTGGTCTTTGAGTTTTCTTTTTTTGTTGTTGTTTTTTGTAAAGTGTTTTACGGCGCTCGCAACTGCATAGGTCATATGAGCGCGCGGGACACACCTAATATTTTCAGTTGGTAGGAAATTTTGAATTTTGCCCGGGTGGCGGCCGAAGCCTACTCTTATCGATTTTATACCACCAAGAGATCTTTAACGTGCGCAACTTGCACACGGGCCCTCCGAGATTTTTCGCCCTTGTCCGAGAAGGCTAGGTGTAGATCTTTCTTACCAGAAGATCAGGGGTGTGGCAGAAAGACAGCAGTTAGGAGGAGCCAAGGAGTAGCAGTAGAAAGGCTGCAGACGGAGTCAGGAGCCCAAAGGAGGGGCAAAGGAGGTGAGGGGATGGGGGCAGAAAGTGGAATTGAAAGCAGACAACAGAACATTGCTAGAGAGCAGGAAAGGAGGTGAAAGGAGACAATTTTAGAAAGAAAATGTTTCGGTCGCTACCCGGATTCCAACCCGGGACCTTTTGAATGAGAGGCCAACACCTTAACCTCTAGGCCACGAGAGCCCCCGTCTTTGAGTTTGAGGAATAAAATCTCTTCGTCATACCATTGTCTCGGTTTGTAAATCTCTTCGCCATACCATTGTCTCGGTTTGTAAATGTCTTGAGTTCCAGCACCTAAAACTTTTCCGCGTTTCAATAAGAACCATCCATAACCTGTTATTGCAAAATACAAACGTTTTTCTTAATGAAAGTTTTGTTTTGTTCGGCTGGATAGTAGTATTTTGGATCTTCACTGACACTGCTCATTTGTACGTAGTGTGAGACAAAATAAAGTGCTTTAAAGTACAAAAATAGAATAATGCTAACAAAAGCTTGGATAGACAAGAGCCACTCGAAAAAGCGTCAGATGATTTTAATCGAGTCACATGAGGAGAGAAGTTTTGTTTTTCTGTCGTTATAAAAGTGTGTGTGTGGTTGGGGGGGGGGGGGGGGGCGCAATGTCACGTGAGCACTGAAATGCTAGGCTTTAAGGCAATACAAAAAATAACTTGGGCCAATGAAGCACATGTGGTAATTAATACATAAAACAAATCCATTTAAGCAGAAAATGACAGGTTAAGTTCGTTTCTAGTTTCAATTAGGCCAGTCAGGTTATCGTAAAAGAATGTTACTTCTTTAAAGGGGAAAAACAACGGGGCAGATAGAAATGCATACTGTCAAGAAAGTACAATGCTAAAAACAGTTTCACTTAAACAACAATACGAAAAACGATAATTATAAGTACATGTTTAAGGGCAAGATGGTTATGACCCACCTTTCTCAGCTGTCAGGGAATACTGAATATTAATAATATTATGCTTTTTCTTTAAAATATTTACAAGTATCAAATGATATTTGCCGCGCTGGTTGCCACAGCTTATTAGGGGGTTCTCCTGGTCTAGAAGTTAAGGTGTTCGCCTCTCATTCAATAGGGTCGAGAGGGATACATGTGAGGGGGTGGGGGCAGAAAGTGGAAATGAAAACAGACAACAGAACATTGTTAGAGATCAGGAAAGGATGTGAAAGGAGACAATTTTTAGAGAAGAAAATTTTTTGGTCGCTACCCGGAATCGAACCCGGGACTTTTGAATGAGAGGCCAACACCTTAACCTCTAGGCCACGAGAGCCCCCTAACCGCCTTTGAATCAGTGCTGCGTAACATTTGATATAAAAGGTCGCGGTGTCGCAAACCAAACTACTCGGCTTGATAGAAGTGAAACTTGACGAGACATAACACCAACAGGCTTGTATACATTATTCAATAAGAACCATCCATAACCTGTTATTGCAAAATACAAACGTTTTTCTTAATGAAAGTTTTGTTTTGTTCGGCTGGATAGTAGTATTTTGGATCTTCACTGACACTGCTCATTTGTACGTAGTGTGAGACAAAATAAAGTGCTTTAAAGTACAAAAATAGAATAATGCTAACAAAAGCTTGGATAGACAAGAGCCACTCGAAAAAGCGTCAGATGATTTTAATCGAGTCACACCTGACGGGATTCGAACCCACGACCTTACGGTTGCGAGTCCGAGAGCCTAACCACTAGGCCACCAACGCCACTAATGAAGATTCTGAAGTCAGATTTGCTAAATGGCACTCTGTTATTTTTAGCGTCGATTACCCCGATCTGCAATTTGAATCAGACAGATAATTTTCGGGCTCGATCTGAATTGAAGCGATCTCACGTTTTGTTGAGATTTTTACCAGAGCAGTTCGGATTTGGGCCTCAAGATTGTCTTAAGATCATCTTGAGATCCCGTTCATTTGGTCTTGAGACCATCTCAAGACGGTGAGACCATCTCAAGACGGGCGCATCCTTTTAACTGCGCAGTGAGTGGCGGACTTTACATATATCATATACTGTGTAAGCTCACAAGTGAGCGTGGAATCACACTCACGAACCTGCACACACACACACACACCCCCCTCTCTCTCTCTCTCTTTAACTGTCCGTGTGTGTGTGTGTGCATGTGTGTGAGTGTAAGATAAAGAGAGTGTGTATGTATGTGTGTGTGTGTGTGTGTGT
>NW_004797812.1:221555-222671 GCF_000002075.1 Aplysia californica
ATTAAAAAAAAAATCGTCGCATTTCATTCAGGAATCGAGCTTCAATCTCCAGCACGTGGCTGCTAAGAGCATATCCTCTTCACCGCAGACTCAGATGTACTTGCCTTCATCAATATACAGGGATTAGAGGAAGTTCATGTTATAAGCTATTCCAGAAAGGACAAGAACAGTAGTAACTTTGGGCAAAGCATTAATTCAAACCCCAGTTAAACATTTCCATGTTGGCTATGTGTAACTCTAACCGGGCCACAGTGGGCAAAAGTTAAACAATCTGCTTCGTCGTGTGTTTCTGATTGGGACGTAAATAATTATCATCATTGTTCGATACCATGGTTGCTTTGCGCCTTGCTAGTCAGAGCCAAATTGAGGTAACTAGATATACATTATATATATCCCAATTCTCTTTCAGCCCGTCCCTTATGATACGCTGACCCTCCCTCCTGAAATCAAAATGCATGACGCAACACAGGAAAATGTTGATAGCTTCAAATATCTTGGCAGTACACAGTCTTTTAATGTCTACATCAATGCTGAAGCAGCTTTACGAATGAATAAAGCCAGTGCATCGTTTTGACGCCTCAGAGCAAGGGGTTTGGGACAGCTGTGGCGTTCGCACAGAGATAAAGTTGAAAGTCTACATCGTTGTTTTCCTCCCAACCCTGTTGTATGCTGCTGGGATCTGTACAGCACCAAAGCTACAACAAGAAGATTAATCATTACTACATGAAATGTTTCAAGAGAATTCGTGGTATCAAAGGTTTGTTTGTTTGTTTAGTACTAATACTTTTTCGTTGGTAGGAAATTTTGAATTTTGCCCGGGTGGCGGCCGAAGCCTCTTACCATTGTCAACGAGATTTCACTAGTAGGCTTTATTCTCTCCTTAATTAGACAAGGTCCTTTCATAAGAAACACCCACCATACAATCTCTTTGCAAAATGCAATATTTTATAGAAAGAAGGAGCAAACCACACCAGAGCACCCGCCAACCACACACTCTGAACTGCTAGGGGTTACAAAGTTAACCGCCTTTTGTTTGTTTGTTTGTTTAGTATAGGGTTTTACGGCGCTCGCAACTGCATAAGGTCATATGAGCGCGCGGGACACACCTAATACTTT
>NW_004797812.1:222771-225378 GCF_000002075.1 Aplysia californica
GTTGCCACAGCTTATTAGGGGGTTCTCCTGGTCTAGAAGTTAAGGTGTTCGCCTCTCATTCAATAGGGTCGAGAGGGATACATAACAGCAGAAAGACCGAGATACTCGATTTAAAAAAAAAATCGTCGCATTTCATTCAGGAATCGAGCTTCAATCTCCAGCACGTGGCTGCTAAGAGCATATCCTCTTCACCGCAGACTCAGATGTACTTGCCTTCATCAATATACAGGGATTAGAGGAAGTTCATGTTATAAGCTATTCCAGAAAGGACAAGAACAGTAGTAACTTTGGGCAAAGCATTAATTCAAACCCCAGTTAAACATTTCCATGTTGGCTATGTGTAACTCTAACCGGGCCACAGTGGGCAAAAGTTAAACAATCTGCTTCGTCGTGTGTTTCTGATTGGGACGTAAATAATTATCATCATTGTTCGATACCATGGTTGCTTTGCGCCTTGCTAGTCAGAGCCAAATTGAGGTAACTAGATATACATTATATATATCCCAATTCTCTTTCAGCCCGTCCCTTATGATACGCTGACCCTCCCTCCTGAAATCAAAATGCATGACGCAACACAGGAAAATGTTGATAGCTTCAAATATCTTGGCAGTACACAGTCTTTTAATGTCTACATCAATGCTGAAGCAGCTTTACGAATGAATAAAGCCAGTGCATCGTTTTGACGCCTCAGAGCAAGGGGTTTGGGACAGCTGTGGCGTTCGCACAGAGATAAAGTTGAAAGTCTACATCGTTGTTTTCCTCCCAACCCTGTTGTATGCTGCTGGGATCTGTACAGCACCAAAGCTACAACAAGAAGATTAATCATTTCCACATGAAATGTTTCAAGAGAATTCGTGGTATCAAAGGTTTGTTTGTTTGTTTAGTATAGGGTTTTACGGCGCTCGCAACTGCATAAGGTCATATGAGCGCGCGGGACACACCTAATACTTTTTCGTTGGTAGGAAATTTTGAATTTTGCCCGGGTGGCGGCCGAAGCCTACTCTTATCGATTTTAGACCACCAAGGGATCTTTAACGTGCGCAACTTGCACACGGGCCCTCCGAGATTTTTCGCCCTTGTCCGAGAAGGCTAGGTGTAGATCTTTCCTACCAGAAGATCAGGGGTGTGGCAGAAAGACAGCAGTTAGGAGGAGCCAAGGAGTAGCAGTAGAAAGGCTGCAGAAAGAGTCAGGAGCCCAGAGGAGGGGGCAAAGGCGGTGAGGGGTGGGGGCAGAAATTGGAAATGAAAGCAGACAACAGAACATTGTTAGAGATCAGGAAAGGATGTGAAAGGAGACAATTTTAGAGAAGAAAAATTTTTGGTCGCTACCCGGAATCGAACCCGGGACCTTTGAATGAGAGGCCAACACCTTAACCTCTAGGCCACGAGAGGTTTGGACAAAATACCAGACACAGAAGTTCTAAAAAGGGCAATTGCCGAGATTCTGTTTTCTCAGGACTCTTAACTTCGCTGGGCTGGTCATGTTGTAAGAATGTCTGATTTTAGAATACCAAAGAGCAGTTTTGTATGGTTGTCCTCAGGGGAGTGTAATGTTGGCCACTAAAAGGCGCAATAAAGACACTTTGAACATGTCTCTGAAGGAATTCAACATTAATCCCTTGACATGAGACAGCCGAGCTTTTAACAGACCCAGTTGGAGAGCAGAAATGACAGAGAGAAGTAAGTCATAATATGCCTGAATTACGAATGCTGAAGCCAAGAGAGAAGCAAGCAAGCCGCACACATCCACAAGTGGAAATGAAGCTTTGAAATGCTCAAAATGTGTCGAACTCTTCTATTCCTGAATTGGTCTCATTGGCCATAGCAGAAGCCCTACATCATCTTAGTCCTCATTTATTCTTTTACTCCGCTTCAGAAAAATATCCTATGCAGAAGAATTAGTCCTTCTGAGACACTGACGGACAAACTAGTATTATTTTATTATCTCAGCAGAAAGATGCTTGATTCTAAATTCTCAAAAATATATTCCCCACATGAGAACCAAAAACGTGCCTTTTGCAAGCAAGTTGAAGATCCTAATCATAGTACCACAATTTCTGATAATCTGTTTCTTGTTTCTTGGGAAAAACCTTTTGACGAACAATAAAGCCAGAATACAGCACTGAAACATGCCTCATATATTTCTGTGGCGACATGTGTCAATTCTCTTTTCCCAAATTCATATATTTCATACATGTATTTAGATCTGTAACAAGACAAACGTTCGACAAGAAACCCTGGTTCGAATCCGAAATGGACATTTTTAAACAAGGGCTGTATGAGGAGCTTTCATCTTTCAGTTCTCCTTCCTCTGGACTCTGCCCTACAGAATGTCAAATAATTGAAGGTTCTTCTCTTCAGTGAGCACTTAGTATGGATGCATTTGTATGGAGCCAGTTTTGTCATATATATGATTTTCATCCGAAATATCTGTCACGGTAGTCACCGTATTGTACCCTACTCTTTTTTACTCACGGGACGTACGCGCCCCGTATGCCATGGGCTTTTGGTTAATGTTACATGTGTGTGTAGACTAACATTACATGGTGTCAGAAGTCAGTGGATAACGTGTCACAAGTGTCAGAATGCCTCATTTCAAGCCTCCTG
>NW_004797812.1:227225-230671 GCF_000002075.1 Aplysia californica
GGTAGTCACCGTATTGTCTCCTACTCTTTTTTACTCACGGGACGTAAGCGCCCCGTATGCCATGGGCTTTTGGTTAATGTTACTCACTTCGGGGATCAACATAAAAAGTCAGACACTACACCCGGGCTCATTATTAGAATGCTTGCTGTCGTGTGTGTTCGTCTCTCCAGTTTTACAGTCGTGTGTGTAGACTAACATTACAATATCCATCTAAACTTGCCTTCAATTCAAGCGCCCAAATTGAACCTATTTGCATAAAATAAACACCTAACTGAGCAGAAACAAATGGTCCATGCAATTATATTAACATAACTACATGCTTATTACGTAACATATGTGTTTGTGCACTACATAGGAACAAAAACACAAATTATAGAATAAACAGCAAAAGACAATACAAATGTATCAACAAAAAAGGAGTAATTGGAGTTCAATTTTAAAATTGATAATCTCTCAGCGATATATATATCCAATTGTGAACGCCTTCCAAGTTTGATATTTTAAGGCACAAATTTTGAAAAATCAGAGCACTTTGCATGCAGATGACTATTGTAGACTGGTAAAGTAAAATTAGTGGGTGGTTTGCAGGTGCTCAGGAGTGATTTGCTCTTTCTTTCCTGTAAAAAACTATCGTCTTTCTCTCTCCTCCTCCATTTTTGTGTTTGTTACTCTCTGGTAACACCTCTGATCTTCTGCACTAATATGATCTTATTGTGTTGCAAGTGCCGTAAAACCCTTACTAAAACAACGAAAAAAAAAGAGTAAAATTATCTTTCTAAATCAATAACATAATTGAAAGTAAAGTTTCACCTTTAAAAAATGTACCATTATAATAATAATTTCACATCATGCCTCATTAAAATATCAGAATAGTTTCCCTGAAAAGCCTCCTTCTTCCAGTAAGAATTATACCATTATATTTATTTACTTATTATAATCAAACATCAAATATGCTAAATTTTCTTTTTAAAAAACCAGACCAAACTGTAGACAAAGAATCAAAGAATACAAATGTAGATGTAGAAATCAGGAAGCAAAGCCCTCCCAATATCATACCTGTGTACTCTTTGCCATTAATGCTGAAAGTAATGGTGCTCTTCACATCTGCAACTGCTTTGAATTTGAAGAAATGGCCACAGTTCTCACAATTGAAGGCATAAATTCCAGAGGAAAGGGATCCTTTTTGAGGCAAATGTCTGAAAAGAAAGGATTAAAAACATCAAATTTTGTTGGCAAAATTGGTGGGGAAGGGATATAAGCCTAAAAGTAACTTTTTAGCAACAAGACAGAAGAAATAAGTTTAGTTTTAGTTTTAATAAGAATTTTTCGACATTTACCATACAGATAGATCATATGAGCGTAAAAAATTAGAGGAGAGTAACATACTGCACAAAAAGAAAAGAAGGATGAGAGATGAGAATGACAAATATGTTTGATAAGGAAGAAGGGGCAAACCAAACCACAGCGCCCGTTGATGAAATTGAGTAATTTTACTCAAAAAAGATGAAAGTTTCATTGATGATAAAGTAGAAATGCAAGATCAAAATTTTAAAAAAGAAAAAAGAAACGCAAATATGTTCTTCTCCGTGGTACTCTTTGCTCTATTCATTTAAAATATTACATTGGATAAGTAACCCAGTTTGTGTAAAAAAGTAAAGCAAAGCGGGAGGCAAAGCAGACATACACAATCGATTTTTATGATGAGTTTGTTATTTTTCTGCCAAGACGTATGAAACCAGCCTTGCATCAACTCAAGTGAACAAATAATATGAGGCAGCATTAACAAATCAGGCGCTTGTCAAAATAAAGAAATCGGAGAAACAGGCATTTTTCCGTCAGTTTGGAAATTTTTGTCAATTTTTTTTTTTTTGGCTTAACCTCTTATATGTCCATATAAAAACATATTTCTATGTGAATTTGACAGAAAAACATTGATTAAAGGCAGAATAAATTACGTCCTTTTTCAGTTTTTAAAGACTATATTTATCCATTTGAGTTACCAAACTTTGGTGGCCATTTTCTCGCTAATTTCACAACTGAAACCAGGCGACTTCACTTCCTTCAATTGCAAATATCTTGAGTTCTATTCAAAATGGACATTTATGTCGATAAAAGAATGGGAAATAGATCAGCTTTCAGATGATACCAATAACTTACATGCCCAAAAATTGACGAGCGCCTGATTCCACCGTGTCATGACACATTTATAAGTTCTGAGCTATTTACTGATCGGAGATTGTGCTGCGCGTTTTAACTAACGTAAAATTGTATTATTCTTGTGAGCTCTTCAGTTTCATATGTTAATTTTAATTTTCATACTTTTACACTTTTGAAAATATATGTAAATGTTCCTTGATGTGAGTAAAAGAATAAAGATGGAAGTGAATTTTTTAAAAAGGGAGTGTATGACAGACCCGGTAACCGGGAACAAAGTCACAAAGTATACAGACCCGGTAGGGGAACTCTTGTGTGATTTCGGAAAGTTTTAGTGCCCTCTTTGCTCAGGGTAGACCTAGATTCTTCTAGATCTATGGCGTAAGTCTAGACAGACAGAAATCGTTGATCTAGTTTCGAGGCCAGCCTAAACCTAGATTCTACAGATCTAAATGAAGATTGCGGATGTCTTTTCGATGAACGATCGTTTTTCCTCCATTTTGGAGTTGAAGGAATCACACTTTGAAGAAAATAACAATGTCATAATTTCAATCGAGCAGTCACCCTCGAACTCTATTTCTCTGCCCCTCTCTCTCTCTCTCTCCTCTGCCTCTGTGTACGGCTTGCCTTCTCTTTTTCTTTGTTTGTCTCTGTCTTTCTTTCTCCCCCACCTACTTTCCCGCCACTCTATCTTTCTCTCTTTCCCTCATACCAACTGGGGCATGTCATAGGCTATTATTGCTAGCTCTCTCTCTCTCATACACCCACACCACCGGGTCTGGGCGCTGAAACTTTCAGAAATCACAAAAGAGTTCCCCTACCAGGTCTGTATAATTCGTGACTTTGTTCCAGGTTACCGGATCTGTATACACTTTGTTTAAAAAAATATTTCAAAAATATAAAATAAATTAAATGTACTTTGTGAACTTAAATTTGACCTTGATACCTGGCATTGCAGTATAATTCTTGTGAGCTCTTCAGTTTCATGTTAAATTTTAATTTTGATTTTCATATTTTTACACTTTTGAAAATATGTGAATGTTCCTTGATGTGAGTTAAAGAATGGAACACAAATAGGAAGAGGCTAGCCGTACTTAAGTACAGCTAGACTGCCAGGCTAGCCGTACTTATTCTAAATATGGTGGCTAGACAGACCATTAAAAAAAAATAGGCCTCTAACTGAATTGTAAATATAAATTTTTAGTGTGCAGTACCTAAAGTATTTTTTGGGTATTTGAGACGAAACTAGGTGCCTTAATGACAGTGCATGTATTTTAAACTTAAAATACGGG
>NW_004797812.1:231834-269185 GCF_000002075.1 Aplysia californica
GACGAAATCGTGCGTTTGAGCGGAGCGTGCTTTTGTATGGCGTGCGTTTAGGCGGAGACTACTGTACGCAATCTTACTTTAGATTCGCAATACGAATGTTAAAACACGCAGTGCAACATTAAGATTGCGCCAATCGGTAAATAGCATGGAACATACAGTGGCGTCCAAAAGAAACTAGAAAATGTAATCACTCAATCATCGAGTTATAGTCAAGGCCGGCTCATGCAGCCCACTTTACTCAAAAAGACTCTGACTTGAGTCCAGCATGAAGTCCGTTCGCCGTTCCAACTTCCAACCCTTGTTCCAAATATTTGTAGCATTTACGAACATTTTTTCGATTAGGGCCTATTATAATAAAATAATAACTGTCGAGACGTGAGCCTTCATTCATCCAGTTAGATCTAGATAGATCAATATCTTGACTCTATCCGAGTCCGAATAGTCACTTCGATAATCATAATTTGATATTTTTTTGCAGAGTACTGTCCTAACGAAGGGTTTGAAATTTTGAAAATAATTGATTTGCAACGCAGTTTTAGTTTTAGTGACTTTTATGTAGCCTATGTGACTATGTGTAATCTACAGCAAAAATTACTAGAAATCTAGATCTTAGTGCCTTAGATCTAGACTAGAGACATAGATCTATCTAGTCTACATCTACAGACAGTTTGACCCCCTAACCTAAGCAGTGCATCAGTGTCTTGTCTTGTCTTGTGAAAGTACAAATTTACCGATTTATGTCTGTAAGCCTAACATAGCTAGATTTCTAGATCTAGATCTAGAATCTCAGAGATTTAGCCTAGATTCTAGATCTAGACTAGATTCTAGCGCCGGGCAAATATTGTGATTAATTACGCAACTTGGACTTAACTTACTTTGCAGAGCACAGTGGGCAAGCGACTACCGGCCGCTTTCCCTGCCTTGCTGACAACATGCTTCTGAATTTAAGGAACCTATCAACTGGCAATGCAATCCAAATATCAGACACCGCCTCCTTCTTTCAAACTTCTTTGAAGCACTGGCTCCCAAAACATTCAAAACAGAGGGCAGGTTTCCCTTTCACACCACAGGCATTGTTTAGTATCGTTTTGTATTGAGTTCACCGCGGTCACAACACACCAAGTCATGTGATCTATTATTATAGCAATGATAGTACACGTCACGTGATATTCCCCCAACCCCCTTGTAACCCCTGTCGTAAGTAGTAATTTATGTGGAATTTTGCATGTGAATAAAGGTAATTAAACTAATCAAACTATTATATTATTTCAAAAACCATATAATATTCCCTGCTGAGGATATAATATTTTACAAAAAATTGATAACGAAATGAAATGGGTAAACATATGAAATCCCTTTTCCAAGCCAGTCCAACAAAATGAAGAGCATTTAAGTTAATCAAACTTCCGGAATCCAGTGCAATGTCCGTGGAAAACATCATCTTGAGTGCTATAAACTTGTGAATACCGGTAAAGGTCCTCGATATATGTTCAGTCTATGAAAAGACAACTACCTAGCTTTTGAAAATATTAGCTGTTTTAGGTTTTTAACTTAATTTCAAGCTTTTTATATGTATGTTTATGCCTGTTTCCCGTTCTAATATTGACACTGTTGTGTTTGTTTACACATGGCAACGAAGGATGTGCCCAACATCATTTTTGTAAGCAAAGTTGTTAACCATTTGGGCTTAAATATTTTTGTATATTCAAATTATGCCCAGCTTATCTAGGAATGTAGCTATGAATTATACCTTTAAAAATCACCTTAGATAGAACCCTTGCTTCACCTCCATGAGCAGAAATTGCGAAACAAATTTGGCGCTTTTTCGGTAGTTCCCACCCCGCAATTGTTATTCACGGGGTTTGGCCCCAATAGTAGGGGGGTTTCAGGCAACCCCCCTGACCTAACAAAAATAGGAAGGGGGGTTTCAGGGGGGCATGCCCCCCTGAATTTTACCACAATTTAATGTTTTGCTTTTGTAAGGTTTGATATCTCACGGCGTCCGAAATTCCGTCTCAGCGATCTCTTAGTTAGTCCGGGCCCCCCGCGGTAGGCCATAAATTAGCGGCAGGTGACCTGCAATTTCACGCGTCAAGTCAGGGATTGACCGGGGTCAACTCGTGCACAGCGCTGTCCTATCTTGTCCTTATCAGAACGCGTTTCTTTCCCTAATTTCATGAGCCGTAAAATGATGCTCACTCTACCCCTAGAATCTATTTCTTCACCAATTCCGCTTCGTCTACGTCTTCTTGATATCTTGTGAAAGTTTCAACAGTTTTCATTGATTCGTTTGGGAATAATAACAGTTTTAAATTGTGAGTGTTAAGTGATTGGAAGCGCCGATAATAATGTTATCTCTTCAAATTTAATTACAAATCATCCGAGAATGGAACGATGGTCTTTATTTCTGTTTGCGCGGTGTGATAGCCATCAAATCATATTTTCTAATGATGTGAATTTTGTTTTTCCAGCACTTTGCAGTGACTGGCTATCAGTTAGTGAATTGTGTTCCTAAGTAAAAATCGTTAAACTGCAATGGGCCAGTCACACATGTGAGAGGCATAGAGTCTCTGAATGGACTTTGTTGGATGTGTTGGTGTTTAAATTTAACTGTCAAACAAAAAAAAGGTGCAGAAAGCCCCGATTATGTAAGACAATGGCAGGAGATATTCTATTGATTTATGGGATTGATGTGAGGGACGAAAATGAACAGTCGTATTCCGCTAACATTTGTGTCAAGTGTTTTACCGCGATTTCAACTATCAAAGGGAGATAGGGTGTTACGTCACGTCAATTTATGCCACAAAAAAGCAGTTGACACTAGTAGGAACATGTGGTGTGCGTTTGACAATAGCAGAAATATGAATTCCTTCTCCGTTTTGTCGGTACCGCTTAGGTGGCTGCATACAAAGATCAATTTCAAGCTAACATCGTAAAACACCCCAAACATACCTCCCTCCATCCCCATGTATGCAAGGAACTAACAAACACAATTTGTACAGAAACAAGAAAATACTCCGTCGAAACTGCAAAAATTGAGGAGGCAAAAGGAATGGAAGCAATATTCAATCTTCTCAATGAAAGATTTAGCCATGTTCACACTGCAATATCAAATCTCAAACCAGTCGAACGATTTTCACTTCCACAAATCTTCTTAGCAATTGACAATTACATGTCCGCATTCAGACGCTATTTCCCCGCAAAGTTATCCCAAAGCCACACATATCATAACAACACTGTATTCCACACATACAACAACACATGTTTGCTCTCGGGCTTTTAGGAGAACAGGACACAGAAAGCAGTCACCAAGTGATCTCAAAACTGGAAGCCAGAGTATGAAGGATCCCAAACCAGATAGACATAATGCGTTTTATTTTTGTGTCGCATCTCCTGCAAATAGCTCCCTCATTGCGTGCTGCTGGATATGTTTAGAAAGAAAAATTGTATAAATGTTTACTTTTATTCTGTACATGTTCATTTCGTGAAAAGAAATCGGTGCTGTATATTGAAGATACGTCAGTATATCATTATTCAGGAGGATACACAATCCATTGGATACAAAAAGTCATGAATGCAGGGAAGCGTTTTGGCTATCATGCTCATGACAAGTTCCATGTTCGTGCTGGAAACAAAATTTTGAGTGAGTCAATTTCTAAACACATTTTCCTGTCTTACGTGGCAGTTTTGTAAATATTTATCGTTAGGCTTATAAGTTATTAGCCATTCAATATGTGTTTGTTGTTTTGACTAACTATAAATAGACATACATTTTAAGAGCAGCTAACTCAAAAACGTGAGCAGCCATGGTATTGCTATTTCGTACCAATAAAGAGGTTTAGTTGCTTTCTCTAAAGAACAAACTTGTGTTCACGTATGATATTTTTTTTGTGTGTAAGACGATAAAACATGTGTTGAAAAATTCATTTCACCGGCTACCGACGCAGGTAGCGGGAGGGCGGGTTAGTGACCTCTGGGTGACCGGCCCGCCGTGACCCGGTCACTCCATCGCCGATCCAACTAAAAGAGCGCTGTCTGTACGCCGTGATCTTAGCTCACCGCGAATCAAACATATAGATCTAGATCTAGAAGTAAGTCTGGCTCAAATAAGGGGGGTGGGAACTAGATCTACCGAAAAAGCACCACAAATTTAACATATAAATGAAAAACGAAGTGGCTAGCCGTACCACTAGCCTGAGAGCTTAAGTACGGCTAGACTGCCAGTCTAGCCGTACTTAGATCTAGGTTTGGCCCTATCAACCCAAATCTGTTGAGCACACAGGGCACACAGGTGACGACAGGTCTCATTTTAGATCTAGATATAGTAATTATTCAGGTTTATAATACATGCAAGTCAGTAGTAAGGTGCCTTTTGGTTTTGTCTGAAATACAAATTGTAACAAGTAGGCTACTTTAGGCATTGCAAACTAAACATTTCATTTACATTTCAGCCATCAATAATAAATACGGCTAGCCATGTCAAAGCTGTCAGTGAGCTGACCATCATGTATAACCCTGCTACTTGTCCCTTCGTACATGCTCCTGATGAGGTTAACCATCTTCTGTGGGATTCCGTGATGTCTCAGTATCTTCCACAGTGTTGCTCGGTCTATGCTGTCAAATGCCTTCTCATAGTCTAGAAAGTTGATGATCAACTGGGAGTTCCACTCCAGGGACTGTTCCATTATGATCCTCAGGGTAGCAATCTGGTCCGTGGTTGACCGATTTTTCCGAAAACCAGCCTGTTCATCCCAAAGTATTGGATCAGTTGCAGACTTGATTGTCTTGATTCTCTCCAGAACTATTCTGTTGAAGACCTTTCCTGGTATTGAGAGAAGAGTGATTCCTCGGTAGTTGCTGCAGTTGCTGAGATCCCCCTTTTTAGTTAGTTTCACAAGGTGTCCTTCTTTCCAATCCTTTGGGAACTTGCTCTCCTTCCAAATCCTGGTAAACAATGGGAGAAGGAGGTCTGTTGTCTCATTGGCATCTGTTTTTAAGGCCTCAGGTGGAATCTGATCAGGACCGGCCGCTTTACCGTTGTTCAGCTTCCTAATGGCATCCATAATCTCTTGTTTTGATGGGGCATCACAGCAGATTGGTAGCTTATTTCTTGCTGGCAGGATGTTTGGCGGGTACTTGGTGGTGGTCTGTTCAGGAGACTGTTGAAATGCTCTACCCATCGTCTTGACTGAGCTTCCTTTCCAAAAATGGTTTTTCCGTTTTGGTCCTTTACTGTTACTTCTGGTTTCCCATATTTTCCAGAAAGAGTCTTTGTAGTCTGGTAAAGGGTTCGCATGTTCCCTCCTGCTGCTGCCTCCTGTGCCCTCTCTGCCAGCCTGTTCATGAATTCCTCCTTGTCTTTTCTCAGATGTCTCTTTACATCTTTAGTTGTCCTGTACTGCTCCAATGCGTCCGCTTTTGATCCCCTTGTTCTACTTGCATTTTGTCTCTCTGCTTTCAATTGGTATCTAATGCTAATCAAATCCAATGACTGTTGGCTAATCCATTCCTTGTGCTCCAATTTCTTCTCACCGAGTATTTCTTGACATGTTGAAGTAAAGACTTCTTTGACCTTGGTCCAGTGCATCTCCTCCTCCATGTCTTCCTCACCAAGATCCACCAAGTGGGTTGAAATCTGTTCCTCAACTGCAGTTGAAACTCCTGTTTCTTGTGTCCATCTAAAAGACTTACTTGGAACTTCATTCTTTTGGTTCCTGTTCTGGTTCCATGCCTTTTGAGATGAAGCTTGAGTTTTGCTAACAGCAGATGATGATCCGATCCAACGTCTGCCCCTCTCTGTACTTTGACATCTTCCAGTGAATGCCTGAACCTACGAGAGATACAAAAATGATCGATCTGGTTCTCCGTTACTCCATCCGGTGATACCCAAGTAGCCTTGTGGATCTTGTTATGGGGAAAAACAGAGCCTCCGTTGACAAGACTGTTGAAAGCACAGAGATTTGGGAATCGCTCCCCGTTCTCATTCATTTGTCCCAGGCCGTGTTGTCCCTTGATTCCCTCATAACCTACGTTGTCCTGCCCAATCTTGGCATTAGCATCTTCCATCATGATGTTGACATCTTTCCTTGGTAGTTTGTCGATGACCCCCTGGAGCCGGCTGTAAAAAGCATCCTTGTCATCATCCGAGGCATCGTTTGTTGGGGCATAGATCTGTACTATGTTCATGTTGATGCTCTTACTTCTGGCAGTGAAAGAAGCCATGATGATCCTCTCCCCCTGTGGTTCCCATCCTCTAAGTGACTTCTGTGCATACTTACTCAAAATAATTCCAATTCTTTCCACATGGTGCTTGTCTTCCCTCCCAGCATATAATATTTGTTCCCCGGAGCTGAGCTGCTTCTGTCCAGACTGTATCCAGTGGGTTTCGCTGACTCCTAGTATGTGCAGCCTGTATCTTTTCATCTCTTGTGTCACTTGAGAACGCTTTCCTGCTTCATACATGGTGCGAACATTCCACAACGCAGTCCGGAGAGACTTGTTTGACAAAGAAGGTTTCGGGTCAGAAGAGTCCTTTCAGCTTTGTCCACTGTCTTTCCTTGTTCCAGCTGATGCAGAAGCTCCTCCGTCTCCTGAGATGGAAAAATTATAAGGCATGTTTGTTCGTGTTTCTATAACTTTTCTTTTTTACTGGGTCGGGAAGTTGGCCCTCTGCAAACTGTCACTTTTCAGGTGGCCAGACCTATGCACCTTTAGTTGCCTCTTACGACACAGTATCACGGCAGGTGTATTCTTTACTCCCCCATAGTGAAACTATGGGGCCCCCCACCTGCAGGGGCGACAATTTAGGTACTGCAAACTAAAAATTTATGTACTTTTCAGTAGGCCTATTTTTGTTTTGTTTTGGTCAGTCTTAGCCATCATATTAAAAATAAGTACAGCTACCCCAGCAGTCTAGCCATACTACGGCTAGCCAACCGGTTAACGTGGCGTCAATTGCGACAGAGTGAACACGGAGCTCTTTTGCGTTGATGATTAGATCTAGATCTAATGTGTAAGTGTGTGTGTGCGTGTGTTTGTGCATTTGTGTGTGAGTGCGTATATGTGTGTGTGTGTGTGTTTCAGTTTGTTTGTCTTTTTTCTCTTTAAATTCTTTTTTTTTTTTCTCACAGACTCACTCTGTTGCAATTAATGCCACATTAATTGTCACAGCGTCACTCTGTCGCACTCTAGGGGCAACAACAGAAACAACAAGAAAAGAGCTGCGACTGTCTTTGCATGTTTGTTAGTTTTGTATTTGTGTGTGTGTGTATTTAAGACCACAAGCATGTGCGTCTGTGTGTGTGTGTGTGTGTGCGTGTGTCTGTGTATTTGTGTGTGGAAGTGTGAGTGCGTGTATGTGTGTGTGTGTTTCTTTTTTCTTTTTAAATTTTTTGTTTGTTTTTGTCACAGACTCACTCTGTCGCAATTAACGCCGCATTAATTGTCACATCGTCACTCTGTCGCAATTGATGCTACCATTATATATAGAGAGAGATGCATATAATATATATATGGTGTAGTAAAAAATTTCTGGCATAATTACTTATCCTCAAGTATCTCTTTAACCTCTTTGTTGCCGCGCCCGTAGAATTTACGGGCCTGAACTTAGTAGCGCTGTGCCTATGGTCCGTAGAATTTATGGGACTGTGACAGAGGTTGTTTTGATAACAATTATAAGGGAAGGTGTTACTGCTAAAATCTTGTAATTATTATTGAAGTGCTTTCCTTTTATGTTCACCTCCATTTTCCTCCCATTTGAAAGTGTCAGATTCTGATTTTAGCTCATAGAGAAGATTAGATCTAGATCTAACACACCTACCACACAAAAATAATGGGCTTACATGTATATGTATATATATAAAGTAAAGTTGTTCCCGCATCTGATCAGGACATTGGGGATTGCCTTGTTAGTGAGACAACTTTCTGGGCGTTTGGCATTATATATTGTGGTAGGATAGCCAGTTCCTTTCCATGCTGCCTTTACTTCCCCAACTCGAAGTCAAATACTCATTACTGCTGGGTGGGCCGGAGGGGGAAAAAAAATATGTGTCTGAACCAAGGGTCGCATTTGGACTTTCCGCTTCGGAGACGAGCACATGAACCGCTCCGCCGCCGCACTCTCGTATGTATATATATATATATATATATATATATATATAAAAAAATATATATATAAATATATATATGGATTTTACGAGTATTGGAAAAGCCTCTTATCCCTTCCTTTTTTTTCTGCAAACACTCACATAACATGTATTTCCCTTTTTTAGTCTCATTTTATCATTACTCGAATGTGCATTGTTTATATATTTTTTTATGGTGTTTTTGGGCATCATGTTACTAACTCCAACTATCCCCCCAAAATTATATAAATAGAAATGTGGTTCAAAGTAGAATGTACAAGCAGAAATTCTTGAGGAAATATTCAAAAAATAAAAAAAGTTATAGGAGATAAAGTGGGATCATCACTGAGCGTCCTTGGTTTCATGGGATTTTCCCTGGCACAGGGGCCTATTTATCTGCGGCGTTGAAATGGGTTAACAGGTGAATCAATGTCACTCATGCTTTGCACAGCAGTTTGCATCAATTTGTCTTGACTAAAGCATACTTATTGAGGCTAGATTAAAAAACATTTCTTCATAAATTTATATAAAATAGATCTACTATAAATCTTTATCTCCGTCGCGCAGAAAATGGAATTGTTCACAGCACTTCCTACTTCTCACACACTTTTCGCATTCACTTACGGCCTACGTCACAGTTCACCGATGCCACATTTTATTGGTAAAACTTGTTAGACCTACAAGGAATTGATTTTTATATAAAGAACACGTTTTTTTGCTTGCACTAAAATAAAGGTTCTCAAAACCCACGTTCAATAAGTTTTACATAACCTTGCAAATAGAAAAAAATTACAGATTTGCTTTTAAAAGCGATGTTGCCCTAACTGTAAACCTTTAAAATCTGCAGAAACCACTTGGATAGCAGTGCGAATGAAAAATTGATTTTTCACTCGTTTTATATTTGGTACCTAAGATCGATACAGTTTTCAATTGTAAGGATTATGCTATTTAATTTAAAGAATCGGTTCATAAATTTAAAAAGATATGTGGTTGTAACGTGTGGCAAAATATGGATGACCCAGATATAGGAAAATACTCTTAAAAAGTGGACCATGTAACAGCAGATGTGCTAGACATATCAGTAATTAATTTTAGTGTTTGAAAGAAACTTGGCCTGTCAATGTGTTTTTAGGTGGAGAATTCATTTCTGCTTTCATATTTACTAACCATTTATAATACTTATTTTGTTATAATTAAAATTTTGGTGTACATATTACGATTTTGAGAGGTGTCGGGATGAGAGCATTTTTATTCATAGCATCGTATCACAACATATGGGATCTTTAAGAATTGAAGGCAGCCTAACTAATTAATAGCCAAACTTTCTTTGATGACTTTAGACCATGCCAACTATAAAATATAAATTCAATTCAGCCTAACTTACTGCACAATTAAAAACTACCCGCCCCCCTGTCCAAAGCGGCTTCTCACAGAGACCGGCCATTTTCCCCTCACCCCCTCTGCAAATGTTTCATGTGACCTACAAATCCCCGCATGATTATTCTGAGCCTGTTCATTGGTCACTTTGAATGGGGCAATGACGGGCGTGCGCATCTGGTTGTTTTTGTCTCTGTTCCCTTGTAACATTATAATGGGTATATGTTCCAAGGCAAGCTTCTCGCCTTGGGTTGTTCTTGTTTCAACATGGAAAAAATGATTAATTGTATGGCATATTACATCACCTGTTCTCCCTTTCCAAATTTACCCCCCCCCCGGGGCGATGCTACTGACTGAAGTGTCTTTAGGCCATTTCCAATGGAGGGACATTAACATGTTCTTATGCACAGTAGATTTGTGAATGGGCTGGTAAATCAATGTCATCCTCATAACTGTGCCTGAACTGCAACAGGGAACTGCTGCTTTTTCTTTCCTGATCCTAGCTGTCATCATTTTCTTCTACTTCTTTTGTATGTTTGTCACTCTCTTGTGACCCGCTATTTCCGGGGTGCCTTGATAGTCGAAGCAGACTTTGTGCTGTTGAAGCCAGAGAGGTGAGCAGAGTAAGCCTGATTCCTTGTAAGGACTGCTCTGTTGACATCCACACCTTGGCGCTCAGATGACCTTATGCAGTTGCGAATGCCGTAAAACCTCTACTAAAACTTAAACTTTCCAAATAAGGCATGCATGTAGAGACTCTTGTCACATAGTACTTGCTCAAGCGTGTGCATGCAAGAAAATGCAATGATGTATGTTGTCAAAGTGCCCTAAATGTCAGAATGGAATTACCATCAAACACCAATGTCCTTCTTTTATAACCCACCGTTTTTTTCATTCTTTCAGATTTACAAGTCGTAGTTAGCGATAATCCTCATTTCTGTGATAGTGAGTGCTCAAATTCTCTGCAAACATGGCAGAGTGCGTTAAGGTCATTGTGAGGTGCCGCCCAATGAATGAGCGGGAGAAAGGCTTGAAGTGTAACACAGTCATTGGTATGGACACACCGAAGGGACAATGCAGCATTATAAATCCTGGAGATCCAAAGGCGCCTCCCAAAATGTTTACATTTGATGGAGCTTACTTCGTGGATTCTACGACGGAGCAGATATACAGTGAAATTGCATACCCTTTAGTTGAGGTAGCCTACTGTGCATATATAATTATTTTTTTTTTTTTTTTTTATTTCAAGAGAATTTTTCTTTGTCAATTCAGTTCTTGTAAGTGGCAAAAAGGTAAATTATCATTATAATATGGCCCTCTTAAACGAAACATTTTGATTTTTTTTAGACTTGCTTTTTTGCTTCTGTCAGTTATCACTAAAATTTTCTATGGAAGTTGTGCGTTTACCATTCTTTATTCAAAAAGGCTTTTATTGATTGTCTTTGCTAAGTGGTGAATGAAAGTTTTCGAAATTTATGTCAATATCCCTGTCTTACCTGTTCTTTATAAGGTGTGTAATTTAATTATTCCTGGTTTGGTCATTTAAAACAGTTGTTTTATATATATGCATCATTGTCGTGTCAATATATTTTCAGATCATCATTTTTTTAAGGCCTCCTTAAAAATTTTTGAAATGAGAAAGATAAGGGCTATAATACTGGATAAGAGGATAGAAACACTTTTCGTACAAAGCGATGCAAAGAGAATATATATATATACCGTATATAATATCTTGAGTATTGCAACATGTATTTTAAGCTTATAAAAGAATTATATTTCTCAAAGCTGAATAAGTATCATTGTCCTCGTAATTTTTAAGGAAATTCGTCTCTTATCAGTGTGTTTTCTTCCCATTTTGTGAAGATTTTCACCTTTGTCATATTTTCATGTAGGGTGTGACAGAGGGTTACAATGGCACAATCTTTGCTTACGGACAAACAGGATGTGGAAAAAGTTTCTCTATGCAGGGCATCACGAACCCTGCCACCCAAAGGGGCATCATTCCTCGGTATGTATTCTCTCTGAAATGTGTCTGCATTGTTATGGGCATATGCCGTTATCTCCCCTCTGGTCTGTTGCACTGTATTGCTCTATATGGGATGCAATGACACAGGACAGACATTTTTCTTTGAAAGGTGGAAATCTACTGGTGAAGAAAATTTTGAGAATTGTCCAAGGTTATCAATGAGAGAATGATGAAATGCCTTGAATATGAATAAAAAGATGACACTTAAATATTGCAGAAAAGCTCTTTCGTGTAAGTCATAGATTTAAACAGGCCTGGAGTAGAAAAAAATCCATGCAAACTGCAAGTGGAAATGGCTTTGGTAAAAAAAAAAAAAGATAACAAGGAGGAAGGAGGAAGGAGGAAGGAGATGAAGTTTAAGAAAGCTGCACAATATTTGCCTTTAGTCATGCAAGTAAATAACTTTAAAAAATACTGACCTATTTTCTAATTTTCCCCCTGTCGGTCAAGATATGGTGCTGTCACCTTGTTATATTTGTCTTGGTCTCGTGGGTTAAAGTATGAGCTTTGGAACTCAACTATGGATCTGTCAGATTTTTTCATTTTGTTATTAGCCTAGTTGTTTCTCTTTCCCTAGCTGTTATTGTTGATGGGCTGTTGATTTTGTTTGGTATTATTTGTTGAATGAAGCTAAATTTATAAAAGGAGAAGTACCATTTCAAAATTTTATTCACTGTAAATGTCTTATTAAATCTTTGTTGTAATTTTGTATACCGCTTCTCTGCAGGGCATTTGCTCATATATTTGAGACTACAAGCATCAAAGAAGGCATTAAGTTTCTTATCCATGCCTCATATCTGGAAATCTACAATGAAGAAATTCGTGATCTGCTTGGGAAAGATGCCAGAGCAAAGCTAGATTTGAAAGAGCACCCGGAGAAAGGTGTCTATGTCAGTGGTGAGTAAAATGGTTTGCATTCTCTTGACTAGTTATGCCGTGCTCACATTTATCAAAGCTTTTCTGGTTTTAAAATTTGTTCTTCAAAGCATTACATTGGATTTACTTTCTATAATGATGCATACTCTAATCAAGCTAGGTTCTTTTTCCTTACCCATTGCACAAACAGGCCTGCTCTGTAATCTTATTGATGAGGACTGTCTGTCCTGGGCCAGCCACTGAAAGGGTTGATTTCCTCATTTGTACTTCACAATAACTCCTTTGGCTGGCCAATTCACTTGGGTTAATGCGTCTTTCTTGTGAGGGATGTACATACTTTGGTGTGTCTTCTTTATTTATTTGCATACTTTTGAGTGTGTGATACTGTCAAAAAGAAAAAGACCCATGTATCAGGGGCGGTTCGTGGGTCTAAAAAGTGGGCGTGCACACTTAAGCTGTCTTAGGTTGAAGATAGTCAAGGGCATAGTAAATGAGATGGTGTATAATTTTAGGATCTTTGGTTTAGTGAGGGAAAACCTTGTGATTCTATTTTCATTCTTTGTACTTGTTAGAACTAAATCTGTTTGTTAGCTAAACGTCAATTTCATTCATCCTGCTTTAGAACTGAACGCTCAAGTAATACCTTTCACCACTCCACTACAAAACCATTCAAAAGCACAACTCATAGGACGATGACTTAAGTGTGTCACGTTCACCTCCCTCAGGTTCATGGTCACAGAGTCACTTAAAATAACGGCAAGACAATGAACCAATCCCAATTCACTTGAGCACTCCACTGGATTGCTCCGGGGCTGACATAATTTTGGCATAGAATAGTGCACAGTCTATCGCGTTTATTTTTAGATTGCCTACTGCGGGATATGTTTCGACACTATTCGGCAGGAGCACATTTGAGATGTGCCGTCTTATTAACATTAATGTACCGCCAAACTCGCTAGGAGTGTCGTCATCGCTTGGGTTATCCCAAAGAGCGATTTTTAGGTCAGGTTTCCACTGTTGAATATCCTGCTATGCATAGATACAGCGCATGAACTTTAGCATGGCATAGTAGATGTTTTACGGCGCTATAGACACAGAAATGACTGTTACGGCGCCAGTGAGAAACGTATTTTGATGTAATATTTGGCTAGTGTTTGTTTCTGGCGTCTTTTATTTTGTTATTGTAGGTGTTTTACGTAATAGAACATTAAAATATTGGGCGGCACTGCACGACCGTGCTCAATGGACGAACCGCGCCTGCCATGTATTCTTCCAAGATGATCCAGAGCTATCGGAAATCTCTACTGGAAATGGAAAGGTGGAAATGATAGACAACTTCACTTACTTGGCAAGCACTTGACCAAGAGCTAAATATCAAAATTCCTCCATTCTGTAGGAGACCCATTGGAAAGAACGAGAAGACAATAAACTACACAACATTAAGCCCAAACTGGGTCTGCGAAAATCTTCAGGCCTCTCCTGAAGAGACAAAGTCATTTTTACTCGATTGCACATCGGATACACGTCCCTGACACATAAATACCTCCTTCAGGGAGATGAGAAGCTGTTCTCTGTGGGATGCGACACAGATTTTTCCATTAGACACATTTTAACAGAATGTCTAGACTTCGGAGGGACCTGAAGGAAATATTTTAGATGCAAACAATTGCAAGAGCTGTTTTCCGCCGTTAATCCCAACAGAATCCTAGATTTTATAAAGGCCATTGGCCTTTATGAAAAATTGTAATAAACGTCAAAATTTTAAATTTTATTTAAAAAGCTATTTTAAATTAAGAATTTATTTACATAAAATTTTTAGCATTTTTGTTGAAGTTCTGACCAGAATCCGGCTGTGCAGTGACCTGCTGCGAACAGAACCAACTTTTTTCTCGCGCTTATATGACCTTATGCAGTTATTAAAACAAACTAAATGTCAAAATTTACAAATTTACAACTTTGAGAAAGTTGACAAAGAAAGTTCAGTGGAAGGAAAATCTCAACACCAAGACCAAAAATGAAAGTGTACCAAACAGGAACTCAGAGCTCACTGCTGTTTGCTAGTAAGACAGAGGCAGCCGATTCATATAAGAACAAAAGGCTAAACAGCTTTCACATAAGATGCCTTACAAAGATTCTATGAGAATAACATGCTTTTTAACTAATTAACTGAATATGCATGTGATGTTTTCAGGTTTGTCTATGCATCCTGTGCACAACGTTTCTGAGTGTGAACATATCATGAACAAAGGCTGGAACAACCGCAGCACTGGAGCCACACTGATGAACGCAGACTCTTCTCGCAGCCACTCTATCTTCACCATCTATATGGAGATGGCGAACACGGATGACAGTGGGGAGGATCATATCCGGGCTGGCAAACTCAACCTGGTGGATCTTGCTGGGAGTGAGAGACAGGGCAAAACAGGTGACTATGTTTCTTTCTCTCTGTTTGTAAAATATGTCTCTCATTGTTTGTCCTATTCTTCAATTCATGTTTTTCTTTCTCTTTCAATCTCTGCCTCTCTCTCTATTTCTCTCTCTCTCTCTCTCTCTCTCTCTCTCTCTCTCTCTCTCTCTCTCTCTCCCTCTCTCTCTCTCTCTCTCTCTCTCTCTATCTCTCTCTCTCTCTCTCTCTCTCTCTGTTATTTCAAGTTTGTATCTATTATTCTTTGTCTGTTTTGCTAGCCCTCCTCATCTCTCTCTTTCTTTATCTCATACCTCCTCTCTCTTTTGGTATATCTCTCCTTTTACCTCTGCCTCTCTCTTTTTGTGTCAGTCTTATCCTTTTCTATTTTTATCTTTCCTCTTTAGTTTCTGTTATTTTGAAACTTTCGTGTCCAGTTCATACCTAGAAAAATTATATAGTCATGATGAGGTGTGCCATTGAGCTGGAAGAGCAGACAACATATTCTTCAATTGTTGGACCATAATAGGCAGCCTTGTTATATAAAATCAAAGGCTGTTTTCAGTAAAAAAAATTTGAAGAAGGAAAGCCTTCTTTGTCTGGGGTGGTTGAAGGGTGGTCAAGTGTGGTCAGTTCCTCCTATTCCTTTACAGTATTTTTTAAAATACTTCTTTGATACTGGTGGCTTTTAGCTATTATTGCTCTCACTTACTGTTCACACAGCAGATCTTAAGTGAACTTTGTTATGTGTTTCTCATTACTCCATTTCCTCCTTCTCATCCACTTCACAGGTGCAACGGGTGATCGCTTAAAAGAAGCCACTAAGATCAACCTGTCCCTCTCTGCCCTTGGAAATGTTATCTCAGCGCTTGTTGATGGAAAGTCTAAACATATTCCCTACAGAGACTCCAAGCTCACCCGTCTATTGCAGGTTAGTTGATCTCTCTCTCTCTCTCTCTCTCTCTCTCTCTCTCTCTCTCTCTCTCTCTCTATCTCCCTCCCTCCCTCCCTCCCTCCCTCTCTCTCTCTCTCATTTGTTTTGTCACATTTTGTGCTCTTTAAAAAGTTCTGTGTTGTCTTAATGTACATCTGGCCTTTTCACAAACATGTTATGTTGAAACTACTATGTTATCCAAACTCCTTGTCCCCTCTTCAGGACTCCCTGGGTGGCAACACAAAGACCATGATGGTGGCCTGCCTGTCACCGGCAGACAACAACTATGACGAGACCCTGTCAACCCTGCGCTACGCTAACCGTGCCAAGAATATCAAGAACAAGCCGAAGATCAATGAAGACCCGAAAGATGCACTGCTGCGGCAGTACCAGGAGGAGATTGAGAAGCTCAAGGCTATGCTGGCGGGGCAGATCCCTGTTGAAGCCGCTGTGGCTGGTAAGTTTTTCTTCATATTTTGTTTGTTGTTGAGGAAAATTTAAATACAGTCAAACCTGCTTTAACTACTACCTGTATAAGACAATCATCTGTAGAAACAGCCACTTCCCATTTCCTCCGTTGTAGTTTTTATTTACATTATAATGACACTGTGTAAGACTGACGCCTGTCTAAGACGGCCTCTTTTCTCCTCGACAATGTGTGGCAGTTGTAGACAGTTTCGACTGTATTTCTTAGCACCAAATGTTTCTATCCCATGTCGCCTGACACACTGAATCCATTTGTGAACCATCTACAAGGGCTCACACGGGCATACTCCCAAATACATCTACTGCTGGTGCTGGTTCACACCTAACACGGAGAATGGCAAAAATAGTATTTACTACATCATGGCTTGACTTTTCTCTGTGCTAGAATTGGAGACAACAGCCAGGAATCTACTGAAATCAATTTTTTTTAAAAATATGTAAGGGTATCACCACAGTCCCCAGCCTGTATTCTGTCCAACATTCCAATAGGTGATGCAGGGAAAAACTTTGTGAGGAAAAAGATAGGCTTTTTTCATCTCCCTGTTCCAGGTTTCAAACATGATTAACTTCAGGAGTTTTGCACTTTTTCTCAAATCATTCAAGTGATATTTAGCATTTTTTTTTAGAAAGGACCAGTTCATTTGCGGTGCTGTGTTACTTTTACAGTCTGTTCTCTTATAGGGTGTTTCTTTTTAATGGTTTGCTATGTTGCTTTTATGCAACCTTCTCCAGCACTTCTTATTAAATAAGAATTGTCCTGTCCAGAAGGTTGAAAGGAAGGGTAGTGTTTTTTGTTGTTGTTGTTGTTGTTGTTGTTGTTCTTAATCCGGTAGCCTCTGGGTGTGTGCCCATTGGCCTAATGCCATGTTAAAAAAGATGAAGTTCTCCAAAAGATATTTTTTGCTGCAGCATAGAATATTTTATGGAAGGGCTGTGGAGGGAGAAAAGATAGGACATAACTAAATCTCTGGTTTGTTCAGTTTTCTCTAGACCTTCAGACTACCATGTAAGCAAGATATCTTGCACTTTATAATAAGCAGTTTTGGTATTGTAAAATGGAGAAATATTACTCTATATCTGTATCCATTTCACGAATTCTATGATGCAAAAATTATTTTTATTAGTGCACTCAGTCAAGGAATATGAAAGAGAAAGGTAGCAGGGCTCTTGTTTAGCTTTAATATAGACCTAAGAGGTTTTTTTCTTTTTACTGGTTTATCTAAACTGGACTCCTCTGTGTTTGCATTGTGCATTTACTTGACCCTGATAAATCTGTAATCTCTGGCTAATACTTACTGACTTTCAGCTGGTGCTACAGCCAATTCACGCTCAAAGAAATCCTCACGTCCTTCGTCTGGGGGATCTGATGCTGATTCAGTGAGGGCGGAGTTGGAGGCAGAGAAAGAGAGGATCAAAGAAGTAAACATGTTGTTTTTTTGGGATTTTTTTATTGGATATGTTTTACGCCCGTCACAGCTGTTCCACTCTGGATCACTTTTTTGCCAGTCAATTTGATCCCCGAAATGAATTCAAGCACCTGTCATGCTACCTCAGGCGCTTGGTGCAGTGGATAAAAACTCACTTGCAATGGGTTTTTTTTTACACTTAAATTGGCATAATTTCTTATTATAGCCAGGAAATCCAATTAAATAATGATCAAATGAACACACTGAGAGGAAAGCATATTTTACGATGGTGTGGTGTTTGTGGTAGAGAAGTAAAGGTCAGCCTTGTTAATTACGGGAAAATTTTGGCTTTCAGTATTGGTTTGATTATCACATACATAAATTTTTTAAAAGGGGAGTAGAATAAATAGACTGATAGAATGTCATGATCTTCACTGTTGGCTCACAGTCACATTTTGAACTTTTGAACATACTTACATTTTGGCGTTTCAATCGGTCCTATTTTTTAAAAATCCACTTTTTGATTCGACATATTCAGTAACACACAGCTGCACAGGTGCACAGCAGTGAAATTATAAAAGAAGCCCAAGAGCATACAAAATAAGATAGAAGCTGATTTCAAATTGTGGTTTATAGAGAGATGATGAGCTTTCATATGTGTCACGGTGCAGTGGAATCAAGTGCTTGTCAGTTTTGGGGCATATGGCGTTATTGGTACCATCTTAAAGCCTGTCCATTCGCCTTCCTTTTTGGTGTAGAAATATCCATTTATTGTGGATACAAGTCAAGATCAGTGCTTCCACTCTTCGTATTTTTACGGAAATCCATACTTTCTGCCTGTTCCATACTTGTTCCTCCATCATTATCAACTCCCTCCGAAGAAAGCTGCGACAGTGTAGGACTACCGAAATTCCATAGCAAAAGATCCGTGCTCGCCTTCGTATCGTCTAGTACTAGTATAAGTTACGGATATTTACGGTAATTCTCTCGGCAATAAGTTAATGTTATAGAAACCTGCCAGATTGCGCATTTACTGCAATCGGCCATTATTCTGCTATGCCACATTATGCTTTCATTGCGGGTTGGTCGGCAGCACATTTTCACCTGTGTATTGATCAAAATCTGGCGAACTTTTTGTGCCATTTTCCTCCTTTTTATCATTCACTCATTCCGTCTATCTTCGGATTGTTTCCGCAGCTGGAAAATCTGCGCGTTGATCAAGTAAATTGACTTGTGATCTTAGACAGAAAATTACTGTCAGTGAGAAACTTTTTTACAAATTTGTGTAGATGTAGAGAAATTATCAATATGAAGATTCTATGGCGCGGGAACGTGATAAGGGCCGCGATGAAAGAAATTTATGCTAAAACCTACCTAAAACTACTAAAATCAAGAATCATTCGAATTGGTGATCCGAGGTTGTGACATGCGACATTCGGACGTGAAATTTAAGGAAAATTAGGGTAACTATATTGTGAAGGTACATATCTATTCATTATTCCCAGGTTTGCCTTCAATCAATGGTACGATGACAAATTTATTGAATTATAATAGCAATGGAAGGGGAACCTGCTTTTAAACATTGCCATCAATTGAAATATATTATGTAGATCTTGGTGAAGAAATCAAACAAGACAAATGGTGAAAAAATAAATGTTATGGTTTGTTGGCAATCTCTTCAAACAGGCTCCCAAATGGCATTTTCAGCCCTCTAAAAGCACTAAATTTCAATTTCTTTGGGAGCGAAACCCCACTGGGACGCTGTCCCTGGACCCTGTCCCTGGACCCTGCTGGGGACCTCTGCGGCCCCCAGACCCCCCGGCAGAATTTTCCTTACTTTTCAGCTTCAGCTGGTGGAAGCACTGCAAGATATTGGCAATTGAAGGAGGTGGGGGTCGCCTGGTTTTAGAGGTAAAATTAGCGAGAAAATAGCTGCCTATGCTGAGTCCTGTCCTTTGCCTGAGAGTCCGTGGTAATTGGAAATTTACATCTTCTTGGCTTTAATCAATGTTTTTCAGTAAAATCCACACAGAAATGTATTCTTTAATGGGCATGAAAGGTGTTGAGCCAGAATACCAATATTCTATGAAAATTCCCAAACCTGAGGAAAAATGCCAGTTTCTGGACTTACATTATTTTGACGAAACGCCTGATTTCACCACGCTGCCTCACATATGGTATGTAACACATTCAAGGTTTACAGGATGGATAAAGGGGATACTTTACTGTAAATTCCTGCAAATTTCTTAAAATTGCACCTCACTTTTTTATGTCGACATTCACAGGAGTACGAGGCGCAGGTGAATGAGATGAAGTCTGCCTATGAGGCAGAGAAGTCTAACAAAGCCAAACTACAGCAGGACATGCTGCGGCTGCGGGCATTTTACGATGACAAACTGCGGGATGTGGACGGTCAACTAGCTGGCCTACCCAGCACTGCAGAAGGTTTGTTTGTGCATTTGTTTGTCAGTATATCTTTATAACAGTATCAACCTTCCCCTTTTGATCAGTTTTGTCCTCAGTTCTGTGATATCTCTCTTAAAAGTCTATGAAGGAATGTTCTGAACTTTGGTAGTGCTGCAGTTCTGAACTTTGGCAGGTTTTGAGATTGTTTTCAAAAGACTTTAAAGATTCTAAGACACATCAGCAAGTGACAATATCCATTAAGTTAGTATTATACCTATGTTTGTTTTGTTGTTTTTAAGTTTCTTTTTCTTTCTCTTTTGGGGGAGTGATTTGGGGGTGGGGGGGTTGCATTGTAAATGCTTGTTACAAGGATCAGTGAGAGATTGGGGTGTAATGTTATTGACCTGATATTGTGTTCAGCAGAAGACACTTTTTATAAAAAGACAATATTCTTGACTTAAGGAGCGGGGGTTCCTTTACATCATTTAGCTTTGGCATGTTTTTAAAAGATACTAATTTTGTTTTCAGTGTTGCTTCCTTGATCTTGTTGTAGTGCCCAAGGGGGCGCTCTTTCAAGGTTGAGGCAATGGACAGTAGTCAAATTTTAGGGTAAAAATTCAAAATGTAGAGTAATCATTGACACACACAACGTATGAATTCTCTGTCAGTTTTAACAGTGCAAAGAATAAACAAAGGGAATAAATGATACGGGGAAAACGGTCAACTAGTTTTTAAGTAACTCGGTCACTAGGATTAGTTTTAAACTGTTATCTGGAAGATTCATTTTCAGTGTCAACCATTATGTCATATAAAAAAAAATTCTTGTCTTAACTGTTATGTTTGTCAAGAAGGTGTTAAGCTACAAACTGAAATATCAGATTTGGAGTCTAGAATAATTCTGTGTATTTGTGCCCTCTTTGACTGGCACAAGAAGTCCTGCAAACACTGGCCTAGTCTGGTTTTGAGTTGAGTGATTTGAGCATAATATCATTATGTTATGAGCACTTCTGTTTTTGCATACAGCAAAAGAGCGACACTCATAAAACAATGCTTCAATCATGAGTGAGTCATTGTTCATTTTTAAAGAAGAAGAGAAAAAAAACTGCTTCTCTTCAATGTTGGTTACTTGAAATAGATGTCACGACAACAAATCAGCCATTTGTTTTGTACAAAAGTTTTACTATGGACTGCAGAAGGTGGAAAAAATCAAAGGACTACTCATAAAGCACTCTAAGAACAATTAATATATGTGTACAGCTGACATGCACACATATATATATATACACAGACATGGACAAATATGTTTGTACCTACTCACAAACACACGCACAAACACACACACATACACATACACGTGCGTACGCGCAAATATCTCTTAAAGCTTAGGCCTCATAATTATGTACTATGTTTTCCAGACCAGTGTTACATTTTCAGACGTTTTTTCAGTCTGTTTTGTCCTGCTGTCTACTGAAATAGAAATTAATATGTGCTGTGTGATCTTTGAATCTCCTTATTTTATGACATTCTCTTCATCCTGCCTAAGTTTGCTTTACATTCTGGCTGGGTAGACTGCTAGAGACGTGCGAACTGAAAGATTCCTGGATCATGATTTTCTTTTTTTTTTTCATAATTCAGCATTCTACAGCCTTCCCTTTGTTGGCCCTATACAGTCTTCTCTTTCACTCTCCTTTGACTTTATCTGCCCCCTTTATCCCTCGCTAAAACACAGAAAGACTACTGTAAGCAATTCAAACAAAAACACAACCCCTTTTAAAAAAAAATCAATCCTCGCTTTTTATTATTTTACGTCTTCTTCCTCTGCATGTTTTAACATATTTCTTCTTCCTCACTGTCTCTGTTTTTGCATCATTCTCTCTCTCTCTCTCTCTCTCTCTCTCTCTCTCTCTCTCTCTCTCTCTCTCTCTCTCTCTCTCTCTCTCTCTCTCTCCCTCTCCCTCTCCCTCTCCCTCTCTCTCACACGCACATTTTATTTTGAACTTTGTTCTCCATCCACATTTTCGTCCCATCCTTTTCACACTTATTTGTTTGCCCATCTCTGATATCAATTCTTCTGCTTTATATTGGTTACATTGTCAGCATTTTGTCTTTTTAAAATGAAATATGACCCTAATGTGTTACCATATTATGATTTCCCGCTAATGGCCAATAGTGCTAGGGGGACTTGATGAGGACGAGTCAGGCGAGCTACACACAGGTGACTTTTGCCCCTCCTTTTTTTTTACATTGGTTTGCAGCTGCTGTTGGAGTAATGGGCCGTTATAGTGTTTTTTTATAATCTTCATTCTCTCCTTTTTACATTCGTCCTTTTTACCTCGGCATTTAGAGGTTTTTTTGGTTTTTTTAAATCTGCGTTTTGCTTTTTTAAAATGATAATATACTATATCAATTACATACAATATTTTTCATTGGTTATTAACATATCCCTTCAGCATATTTCACATTAAAACATCCTGACCTGTTTTTGCTTTTTTAGTTAAAGGTTTTTTAAGTGGAAGTGAAGACTATTAACAAAAACAAACAAACTAGGCATCGTTCGCTTGTTTTAAGTTTCATAAATCTTAGCTGGAATCGAACTAATTTGTATTTACTGACTTTATATATTGTTACTGGTTTAAGAATTCAGAAGTGATTCGTCTTTAGAATTCCCCTCAGCACTGTGCTCATATTTTGAAGAGATGTGCTTTAGTGCTTTACCCAAAACCTGCTTAAGCCTTGCGTGTGTGCGCATTGCATCTTTAGAGTAACTGAATTGAGGGTCATTGATAGAGCACCTAGAATAGCCTGAGTGGAGACCCTCCCTTTTCTTCCCACCCAGAGTACCCCCCCCCCCACACACACAATAAAAGCAAACACCACAAGAGAAAGCAACAAAGAAAACAAGTAAAGGAGTGATGAAAGTCGCATGAAGAAATAGGTCACTGGTTGGATCAGTAAGATTGAATGCAGTGCAGAAGACAAACAAGAAATATTCTTTAATAAAATGGAGACTGGCATCTGTGGTTTAGCAGTCGGGCCCTTTGTCATTGCACATAAAACATATGAATTTGATTCCTGTGAGGCAAGAATTTTGTTTGAGTAGCTCAGTCTTTCTGCTGGGATGTTGGTGATCCCTCTCAGCAGCCCAGGTTGGCCCTGACAGGCAGGGTCTATGCATGCCTCCTAAATGATCTAAATTGTGTTATAAAAAACCCACAAAAACTGGAGGACTGACAAAACATGTTGAAAAAGATCAACTGGAGGGGGGGGGAGAAGAGATCGGGGATGGTGGAGGGAGAGACGTGGGAAGGTATTGCAAGATCTGTGTTCAAATCTTTTACGCTTGGGTAGGTGGTAAATAATGACATCTGTAAAGGTGAATTCTTATTGTGTTTTTGATAACAAAATGTAAGCTGGAAGGCTTTGATTACTGCTGTTTGTAAATACGGGCTAGGCTGTTCTAAATTAATGCCTTATTAGCAGTTGTAACAAACTCAAAAATGGCTTTGAAGCATGGGTTGAATTGTACTATAAAGCGATGATAAATAAACCCTGTATCCCTTTTCATGAGTTTTGGAACAAGTCAGGATGTTTCCCCACTAGATTGAGGAGTGTTTGTTCACTGGCACTTTATTCTCCATTGTGCACACACAGGTCTTTTCTGAATAGCCAATGTAATGGACCAACTCTCCAGAGTGCGACCTCTTTACTGCTGCTATCTCCCATCGCGTTTTCTTTTCTTTTCTTCCTTTTTTCTTTTTTTTTTTTTTGGTTTAACTTTAACTCGCTGATACTAATAAACAGGGATGAGTACTTGTATAATTTGTTTTTTGAATTAATATGGGTTTTTGGGGGGGTTTTGATTTTTTTAAAGTTATGATGTTCCACTGCTCCTGGGGTAAAAGTTGGCTTTAAAAAAATTATTTTAAGGAGTTTTATAATCAATCCTGATTAAAAGATCCAGGTGTGTTTTAAGGTACTCTCTTTTGAAAATCACTGACAGTTTATTGTTCTTAACATCAGTGGTTGCATATTGAACCAGGAATGGTTTCTGTGCTAAAGAAATTGCCCACAATCTGAAATAGTGCATACCTTTTCACAGTAAAAACACGATGCCTACATGCATGCACATGTACATATGCAAACATACACAAACACAAACACACACACACACATGCATGCATGCGTGCTCAGATGCATACTCACGCAAACACACATTCTTATTCATGTTTTGCCTGCGTAACTACAGATGTTTATCTGTTTCTTCATGTCTCTGTCTCTGAATTTCTGTCCCTCACTCTTTTCCTTTCTTCACTCCTCCACCCTCCCCCCTCCTTGTCTACTCACCCTCCCATCTTTACTTACCTACCTGCCTTCCTACCTCCCTACCTACCTGTCTGTGTGTCTCTTCCCCCTGTCTTTCTCACTCCGCCTTCCTTCTCTTTCTGTCTGTCTGTCTGTCAGTCTGTCTCCCCCCCCCTCTCTCTGTGTCTCTGTCTCTGTCTCTGTCTGTCTGTCTGTCTGTCTGTCTGTCTGTCTGTCTGTCTGTCTGTCTGTCTGTCTGTCTGTCTGTCTCTCTCTCTCTCTCTCTCTCTCTCTCTCTCTCTCTCTCTCTCTCTCTCTCTCTCTCTCTCTCTCTCTCTCTCTCTCATCTATAAACATGTTGGCTTTGACTCTATTTCCAACCTATCGACCTTTTCTATGCCTGTTGTTCCTGCGCCACAGCTACAACCCCCCCCCCCCCCCCCCAAAATTTTTGTTCCCACCAGCCTTTTTGTTTCGCATGTGCACGTCTTGCACTCACAGCTTCATCTCAGCTATGCCAAGCTTGTCTTTACCTTTATTCGTTTTGGTTATTTGTATCCAGACTCGCTGCATTCTCCCCCCCCCCCCCCCCTCTTCTTCCACATTTCATCCTCTGCTCCCTCTTCCATAATTCCTCCTCCTCCCATCACCCTTCCCCCACTTTCATGGCATCTTCCTTCTTGTACAGCCAAAACAAAAAGAATCCCTCCCTGGTTTATTTGTCTGCTTGAACTTATCTACTGTTCTTTATTCACATGTGGCAAACACACACTCACACAATTGAAATGTGTAGTCATATTCACCCACATGCATAGATAAACATTTATATATGCCACACACAGGAACACATAAACACTTGTACACACATTTTCACACATGTGAGCAATTTGGCCACTGTTACTTACATGTACATAAGCTTTGTTAACTTGAGCTCTATTGTCAGACTTGACTTTTTGGGTTTTTTTAAAGTGAGTCTCACATTGGAAATGGACACTGATTCATGGGTTTTGTCTCTCAAATGGTTAAGTTTCCTGTGAAAGGCCAAATGTTTGTAAGAGTATCTTACATTCAGAACACATCATAGAATATAGCTAAAACATTGAAAGTGAACATTGTAAAGTTGGCTTAAAAAGTAGGTTAGTAGGAACAGCACTTTCTTAACTTTTGAGCTTCTAATTTATTTTTTAAAAACTGCTGCATTTATTAGACATGAAGATGATTTGTGAGTTACAAAGAGTTTGTACTATTGTCTGGTAAGTATCATTGAACATGCCTCATGGGGGGTGATCAGTAGTCTACACTGGGATTTAATTAGCGTCCTTTGTAAAAAGTTGGATCCTTAATGAAATCACGCGTAGATTACTGCGAGTTTTAAATCCATATTGTTCGAATGTTTGAAAGATGGGTAATAGTGTGCATGAGTCACCTCTTTTAGTCTAGCACAGAAACTCATCACCACATTGTATACCTATGGTTTGCTGTGATCCTTTACATATACCTCTTTTTCTCTTCTCTTGTTTCACAGACTTTGCCCTCCGTTTGTTCTTCAGTGTGGTTTTTTCCATTCTTCTTTCTTTTTTTTTTTAGCTCACATCACTTTGGTCTTTTTCTAGGGTCTTTTTTTATGCTGGCCTTGACAGGTGCAGCTTGGTACATGTCTGACTATGCATGGAAGTTTGATATGGAAGTTTGATGTTGGAATCTAAAGGCATTTCTTCAGTTGTTCTCGAATAGTATCTTTGGATAGGGGTTAGACCCTCGGTCATGCCCAGAAGATGAAAGTTTGATTCCTATTCCTGTGTGGGAAGGTTTATCTGTTGAGTATCTCCGTCTGCTTGGACGTTGTATACCTTTCAGCTCAGTCAGGCAGTTACAGGCAGACTGAAGCAACAATGATTGAAATTGTTTCCTTTGGAATGTGAAACATTTAATTGCAAAATAATAATAACAATTGTTCCCTGTATCCCTGGAGATGTACTTAATGTCCTATGGACCATCAAAAAGCCCAAGTCTGGTGTGTCATGTGGAGTTGAACTTCCACCTCCAAAACACAAACCTGCCCTTCTTCCTTCTTTTTTTCTTTCTTTTAGTTTCTTTTACTTTTCTCTAATTTTCAATCTGGTTCGTTGTCTGTCTGACTTTTCGTGTTTCTGTTTCTCTGTTTTCTGTCTCTTCATTCACCAATCACTTAATAGTTTGCATCACATTAGTATATATTCCTTTAATAAGGGGTAACCCTCATTTTCCAGTGAGATTGGGGACTCTTTGCTTATTATCATGATTTCAGATCGCTTTAGGTGAACTTGCCAACAGTTCTGAGTAAAAGTTTTTGGGCTCAGTATTTCAAACACAACACAGCTTAGTGTTAGAAAAGTATTAAAGTAGATGGACACTGGATAGGTTAGTAGTTTTGTGAAGGGTATTCCTAAAGGTCAGATAATGATTCAGCTTATCGAATTCTTGCTCACATCATCTTCCAAGCTTTTGTAGATTTACTAGAAATTTGTATAATTCGATGCACATTTTCCATGGACCATGTCCTGAAAAAGCTGGTTGGCATTTATGAAATATTATGCTTTGAAACTGTAACCTCTCCTTTTTCATTAGAATTTGATTGCTGTAAGAGGTCTTGGCTTTGCAAAATGAATATTTGTAATGAATTCAGCTTTTTTATTTCTGGCTTGTACAGGTCCTTGGCAGTATGGAGGTCCGTGACCTGCTTCATCTTATCTAGACTTATTTTTTGTAACTCTCTGTCTTGTTTTCTAAGTAGTGAATAGCATTTTCTTCATTTTAAAAAAATGTTCTCTTACGCCAAAAAAGTTCAAACATTGTCCTAGAATATATTTATGAATCTAGATCTAACTCTTTTTTCTAAAAATTGTTTTTTTTACTTTTTCTATTTTAATGATCAGATTAAATAGGTTTAAAACTTGTAACTGTGCATGCATTTACATTTAAATACCTATTTTGATTCTCTCAAGCTTAGCTTTGTAACATTGGTCGTCGCTGCCTGTCTTTGTCCTGACAGGTAAGAAGAAGGCCAAGCAGGATGGTGACCGTCCAATGTCCACTACTAGTGAGGACACTGGCATTGTTGGTCCAGGTAACTGACACAGAAGGAAAATAGAGGATTTGCTTGTATTTTTCTTTGATTTTCTTTAAATTTTTTTTATGAGTACACATAGATAGGCTTCACAAAATCTTTGCTTTCAGTCTTTTCTTTTAGTTTTAGAAACATTTAAAAGTTAATTTATTTTAAAATTTATTTTTAGACACACAGACTCGCAAATGTAAGGTCTTAGGTTTGAACCCTGTTGTCAGGGGTCCAACACTGTGTCCTTGGGAAAGGCACTTTACAGGAATTTTCCTCTTTCCACCCAGTTGGGAATGGGTACAAGACCATAGACAGCTAAAGATCTTTTCAGTTTGTTAATGCTTTAAGGCTTAATCAGCTGCTTGCACTGTATGCTTCCTGGGAAGCGGAGAATGCCTCTGAGTATTCTAGGTGTAAAATGCTTAGAGCTTGCTCTCGATTGGGGATATGCACTATACAATTGGTATTTATTATTATAATTATTTAAATTGATGTTCAGTTCACATTGAGACACACAGTAGGTCATTTAAAAGACATTAGGTGAGGCATTAAATTCTTGGAAAGACAACAAAATGTGAAGACCGCTCATATCTGACTGGGTCACGAAGCACTACAAGTTTTTTCCTGAATTGATGCCTTGGAAAGGAATATCATTTAAGTCTTATAAATTTAAATGCGGGATGCTGTACTCTTTGTGTCTTGTCTTTGTATCTATTTATGTACTGTTACACGCTTTGGTCATTTTTGAGATGTAGCATAGAGGAGAAGAAAGCAGGCAAGAATACAGAGGTAATAATACCAAGGTATTATAACACATAGTGAAAATGTGGTATTATAACACCTAATGAAATGTAAATCAGAGAACAGATATTGATTTGCAGCATTTGGCCATCTTAGAAGTTGTACCTTCTCCTGATATGCAGTTAGTGTACTTGAAAATCCTCTGGTCTGATTGGCCGCAGTGGAAGCCACAAGTCAACTTAACCTTTAAATCTTCTGACCCTTCTATTTCGCTGGAGAGATATTCTTCTCTGCGGAAGTATTGGTCATCGTCAAAATTATCATAACTCCCCTGAGTGAGGGTGATATAAAAACATTGGTAAGGTGCTCAACAGCAAAACACTTCAACAAAGAGAAAAGACTGGGGGGGGGTTTCAAATTTTGGACTTAAATCATCTTAACATCTGGCCTTCCAGAAAATGATTTGTTTTTTAAGATGTTTGTTTTTTTTAAAATCCTGTTTGATGCACTGTTTAGAGCGTTTATTAGGTACAATCAAATGTAACCTGTCCATTACTGCTCTATGCTATGGCCATCTCAGATTTTGTATCTCTAGAAGTCTCCTTCCTCTTTTCATTGTTTAATTTATTTGTTCCCTCAGACATCTCAGACATTGGGAAACCTGTGATTCTTGGTGCTGATGGCTTGCCACACATCCAGAAGGTTTGTATCTTCCTTGTGTTCTGTCTGTTGATCTTTAGTGGATAAGGAGTGGAGAAAATGACAATGGGTTCAGGAAGTTTTGGACAGATATTTCCAGTTCTGGACACTGGTATACTTCCCTGTCCATCACGGAAATAGCTACGTTATGAGATGGACTTTAGATGGTCTCAACTACACAGACATGCAACATGTATCGGAGACCATAGGATGTATACTTTGATCCAGATAGGAAGAAACAAGCAGCTCCCTGAGAATATATCATTACACCAAAATGAGTGCTTCTTTTCGATAAGTTTTTACTCCCTTCGATGCTCCGATTAGTGTGTTTAATAGGTAAATCAACACTTTTTGTCATCCATCTCAGATAGCAGGAAGTGGTTAGCCTGCTACATCTCCCACTCTGCTACTGAGCACTCGTAGCGAAATGATTTAGCACACCATAGCAGTTGCTGGGAACATTTATTCTTACTTGTCAGTTACATACGAGAAACAAGCTCTTCCAATCTGTCATCGTGAGTTGCCGTTGTCGCCATTGCAACGTGTGGTTTTTTTTCCCCTTCACTGCTGCCCCGGTTTTTATTTAGCTTATAATATTGCCAGACCTAGTTCATGACAAGCTCTTGTGTGTTACCAACCATGCATGTCATATCTAACCATCGGTAGTTAGGCATATTTTTTTTTTCCAAGATGGCTGCAAGGATAAAAATGAAGTCATAGTTTTAAATGTCCTGGGATACAAATCTGGAATCAGAGGGGATGGTCCCAATATGATAGTGCAATGATCTTTGACCTTTGCATGATGACCTGTAGGCATAATTTGTTTTTCATTGAGTGCCCGTAACTTATTTGCTTCAGACTGTGCTGTGAATTTTTTCCTTTTTAATGATGACTTAATTAAATAACTTCTTCACTTGGGGTGCTTCTGATACTTTTCAAATCTTACTTGTCACCAGTTGTTATTTGCTTTGTACTATATGAACTTTTGACCTTTTTAGGATTGGGCAATAATGTAACTCTCTAGTCACCCTGATCACAGCTGTCTAATGGGATAACAGTTCTAGAGGTTTCCCCATTATAATATGGTTTGTGTGTTCAGTCATTAAGTTTTCCTGATCTAGGTTTGATCTGAAAATGCTGTTGTGCCTTGGTGGCTTAGTGGTTAGGCCCTCAGACTCGCAAGCGTAAGGCCATGGATTTGAATCCTGCCAGGGGCAAGACGTTGTATCTTTGGGAAAGACACTTTGCACAAATTTTCCTTACTTCACTCAGGTGGAAATGGGTCCTCAGCTTTAGACCGTGGAAGGTCTTTTCTGTTTGTTAGAGTTTGAGCATGTGAAATCAGCAGCCTGCACTGTTTACTTCACAGGAACCTGAGAATGTTTCTGTGTGTTATAGGTTCTGCTGAAGTAAAAATACTTGAAAAGCATATTGAGTATGTTGTATGGCATGGATATGCGCTATGTAAATACAATTATTAAATGCAATTATATATATTACATATATTCAGTTGTAGTGATAGTGGACTGGGGTGTGAGTGATACTTGTTCCCTCTCTGTTACTGGACATTTTTTAAAATCTGCGTTATTAGAAGTCTTTATGGTGCTCAGTCCACATCATTCAATCCCATGAGAAATAGATTTTGAGTCTCACAAAGCCCATTTCAGTTTGAAGGTGGTGCTACATTGTTCCAGGCTAGAACCAACCATAAGTCTTACTACTTGTATTGCCTTGTTCTGTTAACAATGTCATATTTGTTTTCCTCTTATCTTACACTGACACATATTTTTACAAAATCGTTTTAGTGTTCCTATATTCTTATCTTGACTATATTTTTACAACTGAACATTTGTGATAATCCACAATTGTAATAATGTAGATTCTTTGACCTTACTCTTATTCTCTGTATGGTACCAGGTGCATTTCATTCTTCACAACCCCAAAAAACCCATTATTTTTTTTGTAGACTGTACAGAAATCATGTACCTCCCCACCCTCCCTCCTCCTCCTCCTCCTCCTCCTCCTCTCTCTCTCTCTCTCTCTCTCTCTCTCTCTCTCTCTCTCTCTCTCTCTCTCTCTCTCTCTCTCTCTCTCTCTCTCTTTCTCTCTCTCTCTCTCTCTCTCTCTCTCTCTCTCTCTCTCTCTCTCTCTCTCTCAGATGCTTACACACACACACACACACATGCAGACCCACAACCCCCCCCCCCCCATACACACACTCAGATACAAAAATGGACAAATGCACACACACACACACACAAACACACACAAACACACACACACACATACACACACACACACACACACACACACACACACACACACACACACACACACAAGCAAAACATCTGTGCATACATGCGTGTACAGATTTATACACACTTATACCCCTGGCTTTCACATAAAAGAGTGTGTCTGTTGTGACTGACTTTAAATAAAATAATACAAGAAAAAAAATATAACCCACCATTATGAACAATTATCCTACATCAGTAGTATCAATAAAATTCCCAGAGACGCCATTGTGTCTGTAGTAATTGAATGATTTCTTAGCTTCTGATTTGTTATACTGACAAAACTAGTCTTTTGGCAATCTGGAAGTGAATTCATGGATATTGTGTTGTCCATTTATTTTGCTTTTGAAGAAACCATGGGAGAATGGGGTAAGTTTTCTATGCTATTGCTCTTTGCTACCATGGCAGGCATATTTCTCTTTAGGCTTTTTTTTGGTCAAGATTTGATGATTGCAGATTTTGGAGTGACATGAAAGCAGTTGAGCTACATTGCTATCATTTTTTAAAACATATTTTTAAAATATATTTTTTTTTTTTCATATTTTAATGTGGGGGAAGAAAAATAGTCGCATTATAGTCTTATAATGTTCCATAAGTGACACTTTTTGACAAACTACAATTATAGCCAATATTAAATCAGTTTTTGTGTTGCTATTGTCAGAGGTGGTTTATTCCATTGTAGCCCCCTTGTGTCGGTTTGAACTGTTTTACTGCCATAATGTGGAGCCAAATTTTGTCAGAAAATTAGTGTAGCTGTGAATTGCGATTTGTTGTTTTAAATGTTAGGGAGAAAAATTACAATTTAGGTATTTTAACTAACATATAATTACCCTTGTCCTTGTAAAATGAGCTGAGCAGTTTTAAACTTATTCAGTGCCATGGGGGAGAATTTTTTCAAGACAGGCTCCTGCACATTGCGATCAATTAGTATTCCCACATTCTACATATTTGTCTTTAAAGTGAAATAGCTTTATTTTAGACTAAACCCAATACGAAAATCCACGTGTTTTGCATGACTGGAAACGTCGAGCAGACTAAATCCCTTTTGCAAAAAATCTTGCTCCTTAATCATATGAAACCTGTCACTTTCAAGAGGTATTTATGTTGTGAAGTAATCAACATTATCCTTGATTCTAACTTATATGAGGATTGCAGTAATGCTTGTACTGTTAGTGATAGGGAAGAAAATGATAGGGTTCAAGTAAGTGAGAAAACTAGATGTATACATTTACCTGCTGGCTGCCGTGCCCCTTCTGATCTTCCTGTGTATTGGTGTTAACGGCATTTATTTTTACCTGACCTAAGTAGACACTGAATTGGATTTACATTGTTAGAGTTAGTAAATCTATTAAACATGAACGTAAAAAAAAAATGACTGCACAAAGATAAACTAAAAAAAATGACTGCACAAAGATAAACTCAATAGTATTTGCTGTATTTATTTTCCCTCAGTCGACCAAATAACTTGTAACCATCACAATGCTGCCCGGTATGGGAGGGGAGTCCTTCATTCTTGCTCTCAGCACTGAATGAGTTCATTAGGTTGATATTTTTGTTGACGTAGTTATTCAACCTTTCTTGATCCACCAGTGATATAGGTCTAGAAGCACGGAATCAGATTATACGAGGGCTGTCCCATGGAAAACCGGAATTTGGCTGTAATTTGAAAACTATTAAATATTTTCACATTCTGCAAACGCACACTTGTAAAACGATCATTTAGGAATTTCCCAATTGAGCGCCATTAGCATCCTTCTAACCAAACGAACACAGCAGTTCTCCGAAGATGGTTACCCCCTTGGAAAATTGATAAAGGATGGAAGTGAGGTTTGTCTTTTGGTTTCTGACAGCAAAAGGTTTCAAACCTATAGAAATAATATACACTGAAATAAAGTCAGTTTACGGGGAGAAAGTAATGGCACAGTCACAGGTATATGAGTGGTGTAATAGTTCAAAGCCGGGCATACAGATGTCAATGACAAAGTTCTCCCAGGACCTTGTTTTTCTGCCAAGATTGAGGACAATAAGAGTCGCGTTAACGAACTCATTCAAACAGACAGGCGCCTGAAAATTCACGAAATTTCCGAGTCGCTAAACATTTCTTCAAAGTCGACTGTCCATAGGATAGTGTTTGATGAGCTGCGCTATCGAAAGGTCTCTGCTTGATGGGTCCCAAAGAGCTGACAGCTGACCACAAGATGCAACGTGTTGAAGTGTCTCAGATTTTGTTGATTCGTTGTCACCAAACTGTCACGGGAGTCATGAACGCATCTGGAGACCTCCAACAATACGATGAATCATTCCTGAGAAGCATTGTTACAGGTGATGAGACTTAGATAAATACACCACATGACCCCTGAGACAAAGAAGGATTTAATGGTTTGGAAACACACGTCTTCACCTCCCCCAAAAAAGTTTAAAGTTCAGCCACAGGTGAAGAAACTCATGGTCACGGTTTTCTGGGATGCTAAGGGTGTTCTGCTTCTTGACATTTTGGAATTAGGACAAACTGTTAATGCTAACAGATACTGCCTGACTTTTGATAAGTTGAGAGAGGTTGTGTGCCGAAAAAGACCCGGCCGGTTGTCCAGCAGGGTAATATTGCAGCATGACAGCACAACGCCACACACCGCAAATGCTACGAAAGACTTAATCCAAAGGTTCGGCTGGGAAGTTCTGCCACTCCCCCCTCACAGTCCTGACTTGGCCCCGTCAGATTATCACCTTTTTGGACCAATGAAACGCCATATTTTTGGACAGCGATTCATCGACGACGAAGGCCTCGTGGAAGCCGTGAAAGAAGAGTGGTTGAAATCCTTTGACGAAAAATTCTTCAGGGAGGGTATCTTCTCCCTGATCCAGCGATGGGAAAAATGCGTCCAGCGGGATGGTGATTACATTGAGAAATAAAGCACATGTTGAGGTATGATGTGTTACATTTTTATTATAATAGGACAAAAATTGTTGCTTTTATGGATCTTTTCCGGTTTTCCGTGGGACAGCCCTCTTATATGGAATGTGTTAAGCTTTTTGTGGCACATGCTATTTATTGATTGAGGTGGCCATCGCTTTGAGTCACAATGCTTCTTTTTCAAAAGTTCTGCTCTACTCTGAGCCTTTGACATCTCTCCGATATAAGGGGTTTTTTTTCCTTGTTTTTTTTTGTTTGTGCGTTTGTTTATTTATTTATTTTTTATACCAGCACAATACCTTAAGTATCTAAATGTTTGTGCACTCTAAATTAGTTTTTTATACTCGTTTGTGTCGATATGTCAATCATTTTGGTTTATTCAGTTGCTTAGTTGCACTCATGTGAAGAGCAATGTCGTATCTGATATCTTCCAAATATTAGTTGCTTATTTTTCTTGTTCAAGCATTGTGTATAGTATTTGACTAGATGATCATGACATATTCTTCTGCAAAACACTTATTATAGAAGATTGTTTGTGTGGATTTTTGCCTTTGTTAAATGCACTCTTTCTGTGGGATCATCTTCATTGTAAAACATTTCAACACGTTTATTAATTATGTGAGCACAGTTCGTCATTATTCCATATGTCAGTTTAGTGTGTTGGTTATTTTCTCTTTTTCCCTTGTTTATGAAGTATTAATCCAATCAACTATGTATATTATTGTTTGAAAACATATAAGTGAGTTTTGGTGATGCTGATGTTTCCACATGTTTTTGTTATTGTGTATGTGAGTCCTTCAGAAGTTTACCTGTTTTTTTATAGGCGGCAGCTAAGATCCCAAACTCAAGGATCAAACACATAATGTATGAGAGAGATAGAGAAGAGAACTTTAAGTATCAAAATTCTCTCCAAAACTGTACAGAAATGTTACAAGGAAAACATGTGTCACGACGTGGTTGAATCAGGTGCTCGTCAATTTTTAGGCATACGAGGTTATTGGCTTCGTCCTAAAGCCTGTTCATTTGCCTTCGTTTAGGAGAAAAAAAAAATACCCATCTATTTTGAATAGTATTCTAAATATTTGTGATTGAAGGAGGTCAGGGTCTCCTGGGTTTCAGATGTAAAATTAGCGAGAAAATGGCCTCCAAAGTTTGATAACTTCCATAGCTTGAGAGTCCTTGGAAACTTAACATTTTCATTTTGTGTGCCTTTAATCAAGGTTTTTCAGTAGAATTTACACATAAATGTGTTTTGAAATGGACATAGAATGTGTTGAGCCAAAAAAAAGAAAGTTAAAAAAAAATTACTCATCGGCCGAAAAAGTGGCAATTTCTTTTTCATTATTTTGACAAGCGCCTGATTTCACCAAGATGTCTCTTAATTATTGAAAGCTAGTAACAGCTTGAAGAGGATGCTGTGGAAATTTTACTGAAGGACACTTGAAAATTTGGGAAGAAGTAAAAGAAAAGGTCAGTTGAAGAGGTCGATAAAATCGAAGAGAACTATTAAAACATGGAATGATAAGAGGATAATACTTAAGAAAATGAAGGAAAGACTAAAGGAAAAAAAAGAGGATGCAAGATATATTTTGCTGCTGTCATAGGGAAAATGAGTAACTTTAGGGGTTTTTTTTCGTGACCAGTTGAGAGGGGTCAATAGGAGTAACGACATTTTACATATTTGAGGCATCGTGGTGAAATCAGGCGCTCATCAAAATAATGAATTCAAAGACATTGGCATTTCTTCTTTTGACAATTTTAAAAATAATTTTGTTTTTTGACTCGACAGTTTATATGTCCATTTAAATACATATTTCTGTGTGAATTTTCCTGAAAAACATTGATGAAAGGCACAACAAATGTAAATTTTCAGTTCCCAAGGACTCTCAAGCTTTGGAAATCACCAGACTTTGGCGACCATTTTCTCGCTAATTTTATCTCTGAAAACAGGCGACCCCGACCTCTTTCAATCGCAAATGTCTCGACTTCTATTCAAGATAGGCGTGTATATTTTCATCAAAAGACGGTCAAATGAACAATATTTAAGATGATACCAATAGCTCTAGATTCCCCAAAACTGACGAGCCCCTGATTCTACCGCGTCATAACATGGTGGAATCAGGTGCTCATAAATTTTTGGGCATATAGAGTTATTGGTATCATTTGAAAGTTTGTTCATTTGCCTATCTTTTGAAAAAAACAAACCCATATAAGTTGAATAAATGTTGAGATATGTGTGATTGAAGGAATGGGGGTCGCCAGGTTTCAGCAGTAACATAAGGAAAAAAATGGCCGCCACAATTCGGTGACTTCCAATGCTTGAGAGCCGTTGAAAACTGAAAATTTACATTTTTTGAAGCTTTAATCATTGTTTTGAAAAAAAAAAAGCCAACACAGAAATAATGTTTTTAGATGAAAATGAAAGGTGTTGAGCCAAAAAACAAAAATCCGAATAAAATTGCCAACCCATAGGAAAAATGCTGATATCTTCCATTTCATTATTTTAACGAGCGCCTGATTTTAACTCGGGGCCTCACATATTACAGCCGCGGTTTATGAGTTTTCAGTTCTATCCTTAATTTCTGTGTACATAGAGAACCTGAAAACTTGCAGCTTGTTGCACTTCATTACTTCTTTTTAAAATGTTTATTATTGCACTTCCTTGTTTGTCTGTTTGTTTGTTGTTGTTTTTTTGGGGGGTTTTCATGAGTGTTGATTACGTATTGCCCTTTGTCAGTGAAGTTGGTGGTAGCATAGAAGTTCAAGATCTTCCTTCACTTGCCTGCACAATGTTGCCACATTCATATGCGCTGCACATTATTGTCTGAAATGGCTGATTCTATAATTGTTTTACTTTGTCTACTTCAACAGCATAATGGTTTCTTTTTTTTTACGAATTAGCAAAATATTTTACATTTTGGATGTGATTATTTAAGAATATTTTGTTATTGCGGTGCATTGTTTTAATAAAATGAGCAGTTTGGTTTGTTGGGTTTTTTGGCATGGGTTTTCTGTTTAGTAGTGACTTTCAATATTGCATTTTTATTAATGACCATATTTTGCTGATGAGTAATTTATTTTTGCTTTCAAAGAAATTTTACATTTTCCCCTTTTTAAAAAAATGCTCTTTGGGCCCAAGTCAGTAAATTAATTCTATAGAATTTAAATACTAGCCCTTTATTTCTGTTATTGTCCTCTTACAAGGATTGTGTTTGGTTTTAATTTTTGTTGTCTTTGGGCTTTTTTTCTGTTTTCCTTTATCTTGGGGG
>NW_004797812.1:269285-323380 GCF_000002075.1 Aplysia californica
TTTTTCAGAACTCGTACAAGCTCCGTGATGTCTTGATCAGAAAGTTTGCTGCCATTACGCCGATTCAGCCCAAAAAGAAAAAGAAAAATAAAAAAAATAAAAAAATAATAATCGGGATGCGTGGCACAAGAGTGCACCCCTACTTAACCCTTTCTTTTTCTGCCGGGCTGGAGTTCGTGCCGATGCCTTCTTTAACGCCCCCGAGCGGGCGGGGCATGTATCAGGGGCAGGTAACCCGAGTCGGCGGTCAGAGGGGCCAGTGGCGGTGTCCACAGACAGAATCTACACACAGTAGCTTCCCCTGTTTGTTGGTACTGAGACGGGCGTACGTGGGGAGGGGAAATAAACACTGGCCTTGTGGTGGCGAGGTGAGCGGAGGGGAGGGGGAGGGGAGAAAGGGAGAGGAGGTGAGGAGGGAGGGAGGAGGGGGTGAGAGAGGTAAGGGTGGATTTTTCTTAAAATTTCTTATTCATAGGTTTGCTTTGTAGGGTCTTTTTCTGATTTACTTTCTTGGGAAAGGGACTCGCTCTCATATGACCTTATGCAGTTGCGAGCGCCGTAAAAGCTCTACTAAAACAACTCTGGGAAAGGGAGGAGAGAAAATGGGAAAGCTGGCAGGACATTGGCCGGTTCACTACCGGTAGGAGAGAAGGAGGAGAGAAGACAAAACTGAGCCAAGCCTAGAGCTATCGAGGGTACTCAGACATCGTCCCAACAGGTACTGTGTTAAACACTTAGCAGCTCTCCCCTAAAGACAAAACGAGAAAACGTGCGTGTGTGTGGGGAGGGGGGGGGGGGACGGAAGGGAGGGACAGAGATGCATTTTGGCTATTTTGTTTTTTGTATTTACAGATTTTTTTTGTTTATCTGGCTCTCTTAGATTTCATGTTTTCATTGCGCTGACAAGACGTTTGTCTCACCTCTGAAGAGATTGTTTTAGATACAAAAAATTATATAAGCAAAAGAGTAGGTCAACTTGGTTTGTAGATTTATAATGTTTTTACCATATTGCGATGTGCATTTTTTTTTTTAGGTGAAAAAGGATTTGCCTGATCTTCTAACCTTCTAATTTTCCTATTGATCAATTTCTTTTCCTCCAGGAAATTCCCGGCAGTGACAAAAGGGTTATGGCCCCGGAGTCGTTGTTCCAGGAGCAACAACAGCAGCTGTTGAAGATCCAGCTACAGCAACAGCAGAAGCTAGCCCAGAAGGCGCAAAATGAGGAGGGCGTGCCACGGCCAAACGCCTCACCGGTGCTAGATGGGGAGATGGAGGCCAAACAGAAGGAGGCTCTGGCAAGGTGAGATCTTCACTATTACTGGACCTTAGATGTATATTCTTTTGGCCTAGACTGTGCACTTTGACGTTCATCTGGTTCAGAATGGAGCACACCATTTGACTCAATTTGGACCCAAATGAAAGTCAAGGGGTGGGATAGTGCTGCATGCTCTCAACTAATGTGAGACTTTAGTATTTGGAAAAGTAGCAGGCAGCTCTGGAAGTTGCTGAGAACAGACCTGCCACTCATCCCGATTTAGTCGGGATATCCCGATTTTTTGCTCCAAATTTCAAGCATCCTGATTTTCCCGATTTCGATCGCGTGTATCCCGATTTTTTGTCCTAGTCTGCTATTGTGTCGGATTTTTATTAATACGTACTCTGCCTTCTCCTTTATCGCGGGAAGCACCCGTCAAACTTTTTGTCAGTAGGAACTCGGAGCACTATTTCCCGAAATATCGATGCCGCAATTAGTAGTTGACTCGCCCCAAGTTGTGTGATCTTTGCCTGCACTCAGAATTCTCCGATGATAGCCTGGTAACTGTTGTTACAATTTGGGACATACAAATAATCGAGAATATTCGTAGTTCCGCTGCTACTTTCAAAACAAGCCTTGTCCGAGGTCTGGTAACTGTGCGTTCACACCAAACACTCGGACGAGCGACTGTCTTTCTAACCCTTACACAACTACATGTAACTGCGCTGACAAGACAAACATACGGCCAATGTCGTTGCTTTAGTCTGAACGCATTATGAGGGATAAGAGATTTGTTGGTACAATTGGTCGGTCGGCCGCTGTTGTTATCCAAGAGTACTAGAAGTGGAACGACTGTCGCTCATCTGAGAGTTTTCTGTGAACGCGCAGTTAGTCGGACCCGTTGATAAAATTGTTTCAATCGCGCATTCACGTCACGTGACATGGCATCGCTGTGTGAGTTCTGCGTGTCGGGGACCATCCGTTGTCGGGGTCAACTTAAGTTCATGTATTTCGGGACTTGTTGGTTGGGATGGGGGGGATATAGACACTTGGACTAGGAGTGCTTGACGTGATGCTTCAGGATTTACAAAAAATAATGATAACTCGCACGCATGCGCGCGCGCGCACACACACACACACACACACACACACACACACACGTGCGCGCGCGCACACAAACAAATAAAAACACTCAGGGGGCATATAGGCCAAGTAATTTATGGACACCCCTGGAAAAATTCGAAGTCAGCTTTGGCAGTCACCTTGGTGATTTGCTGTTGATACCGATTTTTTTCATCAAATCCCGATTTTTTCTCCATGAGATCCTGATTTTGAGGTTTCATAGAGTTGCAGGTCTGTGAGAACGAGAGGAGCTTTCTAATGCAAGGAATGCCCAGTCAAAAGATATTGATTTTATCTGTTTTAGCACCTATAAATGGCAGCTTGCCCTGTATGCTTCCCAGGAAGTTGAGATTGTTTCAGAATGCTATCAAGTCTGCTGGGGTAATAATATAGATTGTAAACCACAGAGCTTGCTGTTGAGCAGGAATTTGCACTGAAAAAATGCTATGTGTTATTATTATTTGTTTCTCATTTCACATTCTCCTTCTTTCCCAGACTCCTGGCGTTACAGCAGCAGATGGTGGGTGGGGAGAATGCAGACAACGAACAGTTTAAGGAAGCTCATGACAAGAAAATGCAGCATGCTGAAGACATCAGGCAAAAACTGGACAGTAAGTTTCACTTTCATAGTCATAGTCGCCTTCCAAATAGCTATAACATAGAGCTTTCAGATTGCTTTTAATGAATGTTGTTCAAATTGAATCGAAGTACATCAATCTGTTTCCTGATTTTATTCTTTAAAAAATCGTGATGTAAGGCACATTTTCAGTATATTGTGGAAAGCTTTTTTCAAAACAAAATTAGGTTTATGTTAATACTTCATATTGAAATGGGTCTGAATTAAAATGTAATAAGAAATGATCTAGCCTTTTTTTTAAAATTTCGAACATCTGTTCTTCCTACTGAGCAAAGATATGTATTTGTTCTTAGCAGAAAAGAACATGAATATGTATTCAAGATTCATCTGTCGCAATGCTATAGTTGTAAAAACTATATTTCTTTCTGTTCAGAGGCTAACAAGAAAATGGAAGATGATGGCATAGTGCTCAACATCTTTGACAATGTGCAGGATGAAATCAAAGCAAAGAACCAAGTTCTGGAAGAGAGGAAGCAGCGGGTGAGTGGTTGCTAGGAATACAAGGGGTGTGTGATGCTGTGTCTATTGTCATTAAAATTTCTTGTAAAATTAATATGTGTCTCGACGGGGTGGAATCAGGCGCTCGTCAATTTTTGGGCATATGGAGTTATTGGTATCATCTGAAAGCTGATTTATTCGCCTTGTTTCCAATGAAATAAATATCATCTGTCTTGAATAGAACTCAAGATATTTGTGATTGAAGGAAGTAAGGTCGCTTGGTTTCAGTGGTGAAATTAGCGAGAAAATGGCCACCAAAGTTAGGTAAATCCAATGTCTAAAGAGTCTTTGAAAACTGAAAAATGACATATTTTGTGTCTTTAACTCATTCGCTACGCATTATTTTCGGCTCGTGGATGAATATTTTTCGGGAGGGCGAATGAGATGATGACTAGTGTGCAGTTCACAGGTCTTTGGGGCCACAAATTCAAATAAATATCAACGTGTTATATACCAATATTTTCAGTATGGTTTGTAGAATACATCTGTAATGTTTATTCATGTATTTTTCAACTTTGGTTCCCATAAGAGGCAATTATGCAACACAATTTTGATTGGATGCGGATAAAATTTGAAAATAAAAAAATTAACAATCTTTGGCGAAACTCAAAAACTATGTTTGCACCTAGTCAAATGATACATCAAAATAGCCATAAATGAATATAGAACTGGAAAATATTGAAAAGTTTGCAGTTATTTCCATACATTCCATAATATTTGTACATTTGGATCATAACATCCGATATTGAAAAAAAAATTTTTTTTTATAATCTTGAAAAACGATCTAAAACAGAAAAAAACCCACTCGCATCTTATATGGAATTATTCAGAATTGCATTTGGAATAAACCTATACATGTCTTGAGTGGCACTTTTTGTGTAATTTCATCAAAAAGTAGTGATTTTGGGGAGAAAAAAATATTTTGACAATTTAGATATCTAGACCTAGATCTGGCACTCAAAAATATTGATTTCTCAATAACAGCCTAGTGCATTGGCAATATGAGCCTAATCGTTTCCATGTTATAAAAAAGAGTCCTACACTTCTTTAGTGGGCAAAATAATGATAGATTTTGTCGTGTAAAATTACTAAGACTGGTGTCCGGGCTATAATTTTGGCATCTCGATAAAACAAAGTCGAATAAATTACAAAATCGCATTTCAAAACTGAATCTAAACTTCCGATTTTCAAGGGAAATGCTTGACCCGAAAGTCAACATTATGTTATGACTTTTATTTTAACATGGATATGTGGATTGGAATAGAATCTAAGCTAAAATTTAAGATGGGTTCTCGAGCCCGTACTGACGGCACTTTAGCCGCGCCGCCCCCCACGGCTCGGCGTAGCGAATGAGTTAATAGATGTGTTTCAGTAAAATTCACATGGAAATGTGTTTTTATATGGACATAAAAGAGTTTGAGCCAAAAAATAAAAATGCAATAAAAATGTCCAAACTGGTGGAAAAATGCCTGTTTCTCAGATTCCTGTATATTGACTATCACTTAATTTCACCTCCTGAGTCTCAATGTACATTTTCTGTGTATTTTCAGTTTCAGTCAATATGTCATTTTATTACATATATTAACTCATTCGCTATGCCGAGCCATGGGCAGTGGCACGACGAAAGTGTCTTCCGTACGCCAAGCTGCCCCCGACGGCTTGAGACCCATCTATAATTCTAGCTTAGATTTTACTCCAATCCACATATCTATGCTAAAATAAAGGTTATAATATAACATTGACTTCCAGGTCAAGTGTTTCCGCCGAAAATCGGATGTTTATATTCAGTTTTGAATCACGATTTCGAAGTTTATACTTTGTTTTATCGCGATGCCCAAATTATAGCCCATACACCAGTCTTAGTACTTTAATACAACAAAATGTATAATTATTTTGCTCACTAAAGAAATGCAAGACTCTGTTTAGAAAATTGATACTATTGGACTCAAATTGAAAGTGATCTGTTATTGAGAAATCAATATTTTTCAGTGCTAGATCTAGGTCCAGATCTAAATTGTCAAAATACTTTTTTTCTCCCCGAAATCACTATTTTTTGGTGAAATTACACAAAAAGCACCTCTCAAGACATTTATAGGTTCATTCCAAATGCTATTCTGAATAATTTCATATAAGATTCAAGTGTTTTTTTTCTGTTTGAGAATACATCTCGTCCTTTTTCAAGATTATAATTTTTTAAAATAATTTTCAATATCGGATGTTATGATCCAAAAGTACAAATTATATGGAATGTATGTAAATAGCTGCAAATTTTTTAATATTTTCCTGTCCTATATTCATTTATGGTTATTTTGATGTATCATTTGACTAGGTGCGTACATATTTTTTTAGTTTCACCAAAGATTATTAGTTTTATATTTTCAAATTTTATCCGCATCCAAACAAAATTGTGTTGCATAATCGCCTCTTACCGGAACCAAAGTTGAAAAATACCGAAATAAACATTACAGATGTATTCTACAAACCATACTGAAAATTTTGTTTATAATATGTTGATATTTATTTGAATTTGTTACCCCAAAGGCCTGTGAATTGCGCATTAGTCACCGTCTCATTTCGCCCTCCAAAAACAAATTCGTCCACAAGCCAAAAATAATACGTAGCGAATGGGTTAAGATAAATTCTGTCTGCAAATGGGAAATAACTCATCTTTGGCGGCCACTTTCTCACTAATTTTAGATCTGAAACCAGGTGACCTCCACCCCCTTCATTTGCAAATGTCTCGACTTGTATTCCAGATAAATGGATATTTTTTTCATCCAAAGTAAGACAAAAGAACAAGCTTTAAGATAATACCAATAACTCTACATGCCTAAAAATTGACAAGAGCCTGATTCTGTGGCGTCGTGACACATATGTGAAAACAAAATGCTAAAGCTGTTTTATATGTATTTATATGGAAATGATTGATTTATTATACTTTTGCTTCAGGATGTTCTGATTTTGACCTGATCCTATTTTTGCCTCTGAGAAAGATACTATCTAACAATATTTTCCTTTTAGAACAACAATATCATGATTATTATCAAAGACTAGAAGACAATATCACATTTCAGAAAAAAACATTTGGCTAATAGAAAAGAAAGAGAAAATAAAAGAAATATAATATGCCAGTTCGCTTTCTTTTCTTTAGTTCTGCTATTTCTGTACTTCTGTACTTTCTCTGTTTCTGTGTCTATACTTTGAGTGTATAGATTGAAAGTCTTGAGCAGCATTTTTGCCTCTGTGCTATGTGTGTATAGATTGAAAGTACTGAGCAGTATTTTTGTCTCTGTGCTATGTGTGTATAGATTGAAAGTCTTGAGCGGGACATCATTGACGTCCAATCTGAATTTGAGTTTGACCGCATCGAGTACCTGGACATGATCCGTAAGCAAGACAAGCAGCTAGCCTACCTGGAGGCGGTAATAGAGCGGATACATCCGTGTCTCCGCCGTGACTGCAATTTCTACAACCTGGACCGTGTGCGCATGGAGAGCCATTACAATGAGGAGGAGGAGAAGTGGATCCTGCCTAAGATGACCATCGAGAGGACGGCGCTGCCCGTCACTGGTCAGTGCCTGTTGTGTGCTGGTGATGAATTGTGTGCATATCTATGTGGCTTTCTTGGTATATTTACTGACAGTGGAATCCGTTTAAACTGAAATCTGCAGGACACCGGGTTTTCTTTGGTTTAGCCATGTTTTCGGTTTAGAGAAGTTTCTCAAATAGAAGGTTTAGCCAGGTTTCCTGCTCTTTTTAGATTAAAAGTGTTCAGTTTAAGCAGACCCCACTACATTTTAATACATCAAGGTGCTTGGTTGCAAAACGGTCAGTCGTACAGCATCTATCTTGTTTGTTGACAGAAAGGTCACATTTGGCATGGAAAGGAAGGGTATCAAAATGTGGAACTTGGTCAGTTGTAATGGATTTATAGCTGAGATAGATAGTTCTGCAGTCTATGTAAATAAAAATACCCACACCCCTGGATTTGCATAAATAAACAGATTTTTCTAACTGTTTTCTCTCTTTTTTCATCCCGTCCTCCTTTTCCCTTTGTAGCAGCAGGATGACTAAACACTCACTGCGATGTAGGGTCTGGGTTCAGTTCTTTAAATGAATAGTTAGTCATGTATGGGGAATTACCAATATAGTGTCCACATTTTCTTAGGAAAAGATTTTAGAAATACCAATGCTTGAAATAAAAAATGTAGTTTGCACCAGAGCACTCTTCAACTACCTGACTTTAATTAGAAATGAATGTTTTCAAACACCAGCTATTGAAAGGTGAAGCTTGTACCCTTTCCTTGAGTGATTTCATGTTTTCCTGTCCTTAGGAACGGTCCTGCCCAGCTCAAAGATGGACTCACGAAATCGACCAATGGGAATGAATGGGGATCACGACGATGACTTTGACGATGAGAGACTCAGGGAGGTCAGTTGGTTTTTGCCTTTCTTTCAAACTTGGTTTCGCTTTAGGTTTTCATTGTGATTTGTTGTTGAATGCTAGCTTGCTTTTCTTTCTATTAACTCTTTACAACACCTTTACTGTTTTCATTCCACTGGTACCAGTGGGTGCCGTGGGAGAAACAATCATCTAGTCAACTGCTAGTCAAGTATCTCGGAGGAAGGCCAAGCAATGGGCTCAGAGAATGTCATTTTTCATTACTCAATGTCTGAGTACTTGGATTTGACTAAAACATGTCTGCTTTGCTATGTGTAGTTTCCGTTCACAATCTGGCCATCAAAGTGGGTCATAGTTTTACTCCTTGGCACTGTGAAGTAGTTAAAGTAGAACATATCAAAATTTGTTTATCAATACACATTTTCCTGGTCCAGCAGCCTGTTCAACCTACACTCTTTGACATGTTTCCATAACATGAATTGTCCAAAGTTGGGGGACTTGGGTCTTTTCAAAAGTCTACGAAGCTCATTTTTACTTAGATTACAAAGGACTGGGGTTATAGGGGGTTCTAGGGAGAGATAATACCTTTGTTGCTTGGCTGCTGCTTCCTACTTGTAGCACTGGTTCTCCCCCAGACTCCTAAATCTCTCACATGGCTCCAAGTGCCATACCCAGGGACCTCGCCTCAGCAGGCATGCCAAACCGTGTAAGGGGATGATGTTAACACGACATCACTGGGCGTAACCACAAGATGCCGTGACGGGCGAGGGCGGAAAAAGTTCCCAGATGAACCTAATGGCTTCGTGTTCAAGACCAAGGCGAGCCACCGGGTGGGAGGATTCCGGCTGTGGTCTGGCTTGGAGAGGGATGAGCTCCGCCATGCGACATTGCCCAAGAAACGCCAATGAAGATAACAACGAGAAAGAATCCCACACCGGCTCGGTCGTCGCCCGGAACAAGGACCACCTCTTACGTTGATGGTCACCAGGACGAAACAGGAAGCTATGCTACTGGAAGACGAACAAAAAGTGTACGTGTCAGGGGAAACATTGGCACGTGGAATGTGAGAACCTTGAGAGAAGCAGGGAAGGTTGAGGAACTAGAGCACGAAATGAAAAGTTACCATTGAAACATCCTGGGATTTTGTGAGATGTGATGGAAGAACTTTGGAGAAACACCAACCCCATAAGGACATAAACTATACTTCAGTGGCAGAGAAGACCGCCATGAATATAGAGTTGGAATACTCATTTGTAAAGACACTGTGAACTCCGCCTTGGGTTGCCGACTAGTTTCCTGCCGACTCATAGCCATACGCTTGCATGGGTCTCAATAGTCCGCTATTTAGCGGATTTCCGCTACTGCCATTTCCTCCGTTAAACTCCGCTACCGCGACAGTGGGTCAATCAGAAAGAGAGTTGTTGGGAGCAGGGTGGTTGCCAGGTCCCGGGAATTTTTAAAAAATCGCCGAGCCCCGGGAAAATACTTAAAAGATCTCATATTTGAAAACCAAATTCAATAACGTCTTTAAGTTCATTTCTACCGGTCGCGATTGTGATATTAATTGGGCTCAGAGAGTACGTTTCGCGCGAACTGGTGGTTTTGGCGGCAAGCGGAATTGTGTCACCTAGGTTCGACTAGAAAATCAAGATCTACTTTCGCTTTCGTTACCACCCAGAAATTTGTCAGTAATTGTCTGATATTAACGCAACAATTATTGTAACATGCAGGTTCGGCATTACAAACGTTGTGTCACCATGAAAATAAATCAACATTTCTCACTGTGCCGTCACTTATGGGGGCAACAAAAAGAAAAGAAAAGAAAGTTATAATACAAGCGTCTTGCCGGGCTCGCCATTGTGACCGGTCAATGAACCTACGCGTGTTCTGGGCACTTCGAAGCACAGGACTCAGGAAAGGGGGGAGATTATTGATTTTTTTTTTTAAGACGTGCTCGGGGATAGGGGGAGGGCTGGATGCAACACCAGAAGACGAAAAATCTGAAATTGGAAGAAAATATGTTTTATGTTTAGAATTTTGATTACTACTACAGCTCTCTGCGAATTAAAGTATGCATTGGTGCAGGCCTTGTGTGAAAACGGGAACCGTCATAACTTGTAAGCGTGTTGTGGAACTTTGGGGCCTAAGTGTTCGCGTTTTATTGGATTGGTGACAGTAAATTAGATCTCTGTATTTTAGCTTTCTGTTCAAGATTTGCAGATTTTCAATTTCACTGCTTTTTGCCCTCCCATAGTTCTTTTACACCTCTCACACTGAAAAGGTCTACTTGGGCTATACTACTGTACTTTGAGCGTTAATTTTTGTCTTTCACGTTTATTATGTAGGCCTATGATATGAATCATGACCGTTGATTTTCTGGTTCTAGGCTCAAAACAATATTCATTTTATATAGTTTATATATACAGGCGAATATGATGAAGGGAAAAATTAATAAGTTGCTCAAGACCCCAGGCGCCACCACTTTCTGTACGTAATTAAGATTGTAAATATTTTGTACGTGACTCTTACTTGAAATGATCTCCCAAACCCTCAAATTGGTGTGAAATAACCTTGTTTTGATAAATTAATGGTTTTTATTTCTGCATTCTAGGGTTCAACAGTATAATAATAATGGGTGTTTCGCGAAAATGGGCTTCTGTGGCGATCACCCGGAAAGTTTGAGACCCATGGCTTGAAAGCATCACCCTTCAACATCTCTGTCATCCAAGTAAATGCACCAACAACAGCACATGACGACACAGAAGTACTGGATGAAACACCAAAGAAGAATACCATTGTGGTACAGAGCAACCGGAATGCTAAGATCGGGGAAGATGCAGTAAAAAACTGGGAAGGAATCTGCGGACCCTTCTGCAATACCAACACCAATGACAGAGGTCTATGGCTCCTGGTAATTGCCAGCTATAATGACCTAAACTGATGAACACTTTCAGCCCACATAAGGCATCAAGGAGATGGACGTGGTGCAGCCCAAGCGCAGATTTACATCAGATAGACTACATCATGGTCAAGCGTCGCTTTCAAAGCAATGTCAAAATTGCCGAGACGAAAGTTTTCCAGGAGCAGACATCGACAGTGATCACAACCTTGTCGGGGTGGTATTCTTACTGTGTCTTAAAAAGTGCTGGAAACAAGGAAACACCCTGATCAAGTTTAACCTTGAAAGACTCAAAGTCAAAGACCCAACCATATTAGAATGTTTTCAAGCAAACATAGGAGGAAACTTTGCTCCACTCCTAGCGCTAAATCAAGATGATACAGAAGTTGACTCCCTGACAAACACTTTCTACACCGCCTTTACAGAAACAACAAACGAGCTCCTTCTGAAACATCACATGAAAAAGAAGCTTTGGGTCACAGACGGCATCCTTGAACTATGTGACAAACAAAGAACTCTGAAGAACAAGAAAAATGAACCAGAAGGTGCAAAAGAATACAGAAAGACGAATCTGCAAGTGAAAAGGGTTATGAGAGAAACTAGGGAGAAGCGGATTGAAGAACAATGTGAAGAAATAGAACACAGCCTGAATTAAAACTACAGTAAAAAGGCTTACCAAATCTTCAAAGATCTCACAAGTACCAAACGAGGCCTGGAACTCAAAGACACACTCAGAAAAGCTGAAGACCGTAAGGAATGGAGGAAGCTGGTGGCCAAATCTTCAAAGCGCCCCGACGAACTTGCAGTCTACAGGATAGGTGAAGGTGACAAAGGGCTGGCCTAAAAAGATGTGGTAGCTACAGTTTTAGTTAGGCTGGGACAGAGTGGGCAGTCTAGTTATATTCCTGGTTAGATTCTGTTCGAGTGCATATTCAGTTGATCTAGTGGAATTGTTGGTGGAAGATAATAAATTGGTTGCTTTGTAAAAGATTCTCCTAGAAATATTTTGCTTAACTCTTGTTCTGTGTCGAATAGGTAATTTCAGGGTCTTGTATAAATCTATTGAGCCCTGACCCCTATCTGAGCCTACAGAATCTGTGCAGCTGAGCTCCTGCTAGATTAACCCTAGCATACCCTGCATTTGTTGTGCGGAAGGGTAAAGGGAGTTCATGTTGAGGCTTTCTCTAAGGTCTGTGAGAGGATTGATCCTGATGGCTACAGTGCTGAAAACTAAAGCTTGTGCAACGTTTGTTCCTGATTTTACAGAAATTGCGGCGTGCGGAGGATCAAAGTCACACCCTCCAGCCAAGACGAGCGTCGCAGTTGATCAATTCAGGGGAGCCCATCAACAAGATCAGTGAGTGCTGGCTGTGTATTGTGGTTCACTAGTACTTTTGTCCTTGGAAATAAGATGTGTACAACAGTGTGGATCAAGACGATTGATGTAGTTTCATCCTTGTTTTATGTAGTTGGACGAAGAGTTGATCTTTTTGAAGGCTGTGGGGTGGTCACCAGGAGGTTAGGAATTAACTTTCCAAGAAAAACTGTTTTCTCCCAAGGAATAAGAGGAAAAAATGAAGTCTTAAAGGGTGGGGAAAAGAACAATTGTTTTCTATAGGTAAGGGGGGGGGGGAGAATTTCAACTCTCAAAGGGAGGTTAAAAAAATACTCCCAAGAAAAAAAAAAAGAAGCCAATTCACATTGGGTTAAAAGAATTATTCCCTCAGGGGGAGAAACAATTAACTTCTTGTATGCTCATAAAACAGCAGTAGGTGTGAGGATTGATTTACTAAAAAATCTGTTTAGTTTATGCTCCATGTACTGCCATACGACATCATCTTTTGAAACTCTCAGCTTTGAAAAATAGAGATGTTGTGTTCTCCACCATTTTTCTGTGATGGTATTAAAACTGACACACAATGTGTGAATTTGGTACTCAATGATACGCACCCAGAAATAGTGCATTCTCCATTTGCTCTACTTTTTTGCTGCAAAGTCAAGTTAGCATCTGAAGGAACATGTTTTTGTTACTTCTCATTATCTTTTACGGCCAACTGTTGTTACATGGGAAGGACAGTGGGAAGAACCTGTTAGAAATAAAGCTCCAAAATATTCAGAGCAAGCTCTTTGACACTTTCTCCTGACAAACTTAATTATAGAAGGAAAACTTCTATCAAAAGTGTAAGAGATGAGGTTAATTTGCTTAAGCTGAACTGTTCATTCTCTTGTTATTCAGTTTCCCTTGTCCCTTTTAACTGTCCTTCTCACATAATGGAGTTTCCTGGAAGTATCATGTGCTACTTTTTATGCAGTTAGACATTTCTTCTTACCTATGATGTCTCTACAGACATGCAGGAGATACGCGGCACCATCCGCCCGATGAGGCAAGCCAACTCTCCAGTCACCAATGGTTACCATGGCTATGAAGACGAGGATGATATGATGAGCAAAGATCTTCGTGCAGCACAGGTACATGGGCAGATTCACAATGACGAGGTGGTGCGCAAACCGACACGGCTTGACGCTTTGCCCGCTGTCACCGGGAGAAAGTCAAGGAAGAAGAAAGGTGGACTTGATCCTTTATGAAGTGGATGTGAGATCACAACTGATTTCGAAGATCTTTTGAGAGTTGAAATTATGTGCTTACAACCTGGGTGGGGGGGGGGGGGATTTCAATGCTTCAAAATTTGTTAATATGAGTCTTGGGCTGCTGAAACTGTAAATTGTCCAAGATGAAGGGAGGACGGGGGTCCTGACAGGATCAAAACTATGTCAGTGATCTTGAGGCTGTAATTGTACAATCCTCTCATGCTGTTTTTTTTGTTTTACTTCTGGAGAGCAGCGGAAATGAAGCTCAATTTGCTGAAAGTAAAAACTTTTTTGTTTCTATGAAAGTCGAGTTTTGAAAGCTCTTTGGGATTTAGTGTGATACAACTATATTCAGAAGGGAGACTGGGTATAATTTCAATAAATGGAAAGGTGGATAGAATTTTCAAGCAGCACTGTAATTTGGACTTTCAGGGAAAAGATTGTAGGTTCTGTCCGAGTGACTTCAGCCTTGTTTTGAGGGGTTGCAAGGTGTCTCTTCACCAAATTGTGGCACATGGCAGAATTGCATGTTTTCACTAGCACTTATATTTTTAGGAATTGCTTTGTGAATGTTGCTTTCTCCATACTGTCATTCTAGCGATTTGGAACCCTGTTATATTGCACCCATATATAACACACACCTGGACATAATACACTTGGATCCTTTCTTTTAGATGTTTGTTTGAAAAATACAGCTAAAATGTTTTTGTACTTTCCCTTTTTCAGTAACATAACAATCTGTGTGAAGAACCAAACTAGATATACTAAAGTGATTAAGTGGCTTCAGGGTAGGTAAGCAATACCAGATGCAGATCAATTAAAGTGAAAAAGTAGGTGTTTTAAGACTTTATTTCCCTTCTCTTTGCTCCCTGAATACAGATTTGTTTATAATCCTAAGTGTAACACGTCACATTTTTCAGTAAATCATTTATCGAAATTGAAACAGGGTTCCTCGTGTTTTAATCTGAATTTTGAGTGTCTCATGAGTGCTATGCCAATGCTGTGACACCCTCGTCAGGGTCTTTTTGTAAAGTACCAGAGCTTTAAATCATTGTCAGGAAATCATTTTCAAAATGTGTTAATAGTTTTGCCATCTGTCCACTCTTTGATTTACTTATCAGCCGTACCTTTTCAAATTTCTTCATGGTAGAACATTTAGTTTCATCTTTAAGAATTTGTGTTGGAAACATGTTGCATGTTCTGCATTCCATGCATTCTGATCTTATTTACTTTCTTTATGCTATTTTTTGTTTAGCCCTCGCTTACTCAAAGTCAGACTGATCTTGTGATGTTTGAAAACTGCTTTGTTTAGTGGTGTATTTTGTTGGTTCATAACTTCACTTGTGGGGCATGATGTGCCGTTGACAGTTTTATGCTGAAGGTATTGCTCAGTATATTGACAAATGTTATATGCTTTATCCTTCTATAATTCCGTGTGTTTAAGCTGCCACTCATTGCAGAGCATCAGTAGATGACTTTTTTAAGGTTTCATTTTGCTTTTAATAATTTTTATTTAAAATTTTGAAAATGAAGTTGAGATAAAATTGCTAGCAATTTTGTTTTAAGCGTTAGAAACCCAACCCAACTGTCAACTGTTTGTACTTGCTTATCAATTTCAATTCAGATAAAGTCAAGCTTTCATTTTACCATATTTGAAAATTTAAGAGAATTTATAAAACTGGTCGATTCCCTTGTGAAAGAATTTTATGGTCATTTTAAGTGTTGCGGTTGCTTATTATGAACATCTCAAGTCTTTCGGCAATTTTTTAAATCAGGGAATAGTGTTCATTGATATTGCTGACTCACTTGAATATTCGTGTTTGTAAGCACTCCTGTCGTCAAGGGTTCTCATTTTTACAGCTCTGAATGTCTCACAATCTTCAAGTCTCTCGTGTCTCATCTTTTACATTTTAAATGCTTATAAAGCATTTTTTTTATTCATTTCGCTTGTGATTCATCACTGTTTGTTCTTGTTTTTTAAAAATTTATTATCATAAAAGTTTCTTTTTATTATGGTTTCTTTTGATACTTTTAGTCAAATATGTATTTTAAAGAAACTTTGTGCAAATAATCTTGTGCAAATGTTTTATTTGTGTCCCATGGTGCATAAGAGCATATCTCTACATCATTCTTCATGTGGTGGTACCATGTCAGGCATAAAGTTTATACCTGTAAGTGCAGCTCTCAAATGAGAGATAAATTCACACACTCTCTATTTCTTATTCATGTCTTTTGTTTGTGGAGTTTTATGGGGGATTTTTTGGCTTTATCTATTTCCTGTACTGTTAATTTATCTTTTAAGTTACAGCATTTTCTTTTTTTGGCTAAACCATCAAAGTGGTGGGAGGATATGAGAGGGGGCACATAAGGAGAACACAAGAATTATTGAAAAAGAATGCTGTATTGACTTCAGATTTTTCTTACTCAGATGTAAGCGTACTGACCAGTACCTTTACCTTTCTTTCAAACTGAAAATTTGTGAGTGGAAGAAGTTGTAGATGTTTATGCAAAGATATTGTCTTTGCAAGTTAAAAGTAATCTTTGTTGTGGTTATGATGATGCATCCAACTGAATTCACAATGAGATTGTTTAAAATCCTTTACTCTTTGCAGTTCTTTCATTTCAATAGTCTGTGGTGGTCATTTATACGAAATCATAACTTTAGAATTTATAAGTATACATTGTAGATCTGAGCTCTAAAGTTGTAGATGTTGAAGAGGTGTCTTAAAAAGACAATAGAATGTTTCCTAATGTGACTTGTGTGGTCTGCATGTGGAGAGATAATATTTATTGTACTCGCGTGTAAATAGTATCAAGCAATAGTGTTATTGTTGGGGTGCAATACAAGCTGCTTCTTTATGTGGAGCACTCTGGTGTGATAACTTGGAGACAGTATTATGCGTTGTGTAGACTGGCTTTATAACAGTAAGGTTATATTGAAAGTTATTGTTTGCTTGCCACACACTCATCACCTCAGAAAGACCTCATTTAACATTTTTGTAGGTAGGCCCTTTGTTTTCAATCATCAATTGGTTATAACAACGTTTAGAACAGGAGTGGGCAAACTTTTCGGATAGGGGGCCAATTTGACACCCAGGCTGCTCTGTGTGAGAATTGTTCCTGATCCCTGATGTGTTTGTATCTGTTTTGGTCTCTCTCACAGGGATCTGTGTTCTTAAATAGGGTGGAGGTGATGGTGTGTATGCTTGTTGGTGGACTTTTTTTCGTTTACACTTGTGTCTGGAAATATTTCTGCTCTCAAAGACTGTACATTCTAAGACAGGTCCCTTTTGTTGTTTTCTACCTATTGACAGTTTGTGCAAACCAATAGTAGTATCTTTTAAGTCTATCAAATGATGCTGTTGGAAACTGCATCCCCATAGCTTCTCAGTCATCCCCATGCTTAGAAATTGCCTGTAATTACTCTGAAAGGAGCTTTAAACTTTTATGGCTGGATACACATATACAAATGTGCCAGGTGCAGAATGTAAAATAACCCTAAAGCCAACTATATTTAACAAATAAAGTATCTACAGACAGATGCACTGACAGATTTTCAGGTCCCGAATTTTCTCATAAGTATATTCTTTGCATTTGAAACTTGTACATAGAAAAATTTGTTAATACTAAAAATATTTCCAGCTATTTTGCTATTTGTGTGCTAAACTGCATGTTTACTGCAATATCATGGGGCCATCACATAATGACAAAGAGGTGAACCTCTGTACTTCTGATCAGCTCTTGATAGCAGAGACATGATTGAGTTCAGATTAACAGCATTCCTCCGCTGATGTTTGTATGTATAGTATAAGGTTTTACGGCCCTCGCAACTGCTAAGGTCATATGAGCGCGCGAAACACAAGTTGTTCACCTTTGCAAAAGTTCACTTCACGACTGGTTAACTAATTTACTTTAAAATGCTAATAAGTTAAAATATTTAAATTCGATGTAAATAAATTTCCGCTGATGTTTATTTACTCTTGTCCTCACAATGAAACCTGAGTAGCCTGTCATAGAAAGTACAGTGTTTATTGCTCTTTGTGTGTCTTTTAAGATTTGAGTTTGATATATGAATAATAAATAATTCTAAGGGATCTGTACTGGTATAAAAATCTGGTGGTTGGTTTGCGTGATACTGATTCTACTATTGTGATAATAGCTCTGCTGATGTTATGTTAATACCCGCCATTCCTTAATGATCCGTCCACTTGTGTCCAAGTTTTTAGAATTTTGTGTATTTTTTTTACTTCAGTTGTACTTTTAGCATTTTTATAGGTGCAAGAGTCAGGCTTCTGATGTGGGTACCCTTTTGTACTTGGTAATCTGATGATTATAATTGCTGTCATGAGTTAAAAGTATAGTATTGAAACAATGAAGTCGGGCTGTGATTTGAGGTACACTGGTGTCATTTGTCTTGTTATTTCTTTGGATGTGCTGATTGAGATTCGATTTAAAGGGCACTTTTCATCACCCCAAATGATTTTGCTTCTGAGGTTGCACAAGTTTCTAGGCTTTCAAGCTTGTCAAGATGTACATGATACGCCTTATCATTCCCTCGTTAGTCTGCTCATAACAAATCATGACGTACGGTGCACTTTTAAATGATCTTAAAGAGGTAGGTTTTGTCACTATCCCAGGCATGCGCCATTTTAATCAAATTTTTAGTTTGATTTTGAACCTTTTCTATGAGTTTTGTGGAGTTGGGTTTTTTTTTCTTGGTGAGTGACATTTCCTCCACAACTTCACACGGGGCACGAATCACTCAGTTTCGTGAACTTATATTGTTTACCAATGATGAGCACTGTGAGATTTTTTTTCAAATGAGTTTAGGATTATTTCATCAAAAGGGTAAAAAGAAAGAACATGTTGTTCTGTTCCTTCAGAATATCAATTAAATCATAATTCAAATGTATGAATCAATAATCACGATGTGAACCCTTGTACGATTTTGCCAGTATTCATGAATAATATGCATGTTTCTATCGTGACTGGTACATGTGAAGTTGTTTTAACAATGTTTTCGCCATTTGGTTTCCGGTTGTGATTCTTCAGCGTCTTTCACTGTTGTCTGCCTGCTTGTTCACGTGTCTCAGACTGTGTCATAGATTCTTTGTGTCTTTATGTCTATTCTCAGACTTCGTTACTCAGGAGGCCATGGTTTGTTAATAGTTCATCGTGGTAAACGACCTGTACATGTAGTTCAGTTAGGCACATATGTGAGCCGTGCTGGCAAAATGAGTTACTTCTTGGATTTTAACTCAAATAGATATGTCAAAACTTATAGGTGGAGTTTGTACCTTGTAAGTATAAAAGACAAGTTATTCTTAAAGAATACGGCATCTATTGAAAATCTATAAGTTTGACCCCAGTGTCGATTTTTGGTCAATATCTCATTTTGTGGATTGCAAGGAGTATTTCATTTTGTCAGTAGCCTCACATATATTGGGTTCTTTTCTCCACGCTTCAAATTTCTTTGCAGTCAGTGATGAATTACGTTATATTGATTGTTATATTAGTATTAACGAGCAGGAATATGTTTCTTCACTTCCTCATCCGTTCATTCACTTATCATACCCTTATGTAAAATGGGCAACTTTCTAAATCCTGAACAGGTATTGAAAGTCTGATTGTCAAGTGTTCTTTTGCTGCTTGGTGAATTGTGGAAGTCAAAGTACCTTGTCCCACCTCCTTACCAACTCAGCTTGGAATAGAACTGTTGACTTTTCAATGCCTTAGTGAACCACTAGAAAAGGGTGCCCTACATATTTTTAATGATAAAATACATTGGATATTTTCTTTAATCTACTGAACTGCTCCTAATTTTTTGTGACTTATTCTCAAAACTCAGATTACAGCATTTTATTCAATACTTTATTATTTTATCCGCGACACTTGTCATTTTAAAGGAATGGGTAGCGTGATGTGACTTTTTATTAATGGTTACTGTATTTCTGGTGTTCTTTTTTCGTTTGTCTCAACTTCAAGAAACATGACTCAAATATCCGTCCGTACATGGTTACAGAGAAATGAGCCTTCAATCAATGTTCAAAGCTTAAGAACAGGTTTTGTGACAGAATGAAGCTCTCGTTTTGCAATGTTTGACCAAGTCTTGTTATGGACACCGCTCTTTTTCATCCCTTACACTACATTTCTGATCTTGCTACCCAGATCTTTTTTTTTTGGATCCCCATTGTTCCTTCAAAACATTCCAGTCACAGATCAATAACTTTGTGTATCTCTTCAACACACTGTAGATCACTGGAGACTTCAAACATGTGATATTTTCACCTCATACCGACACCCACTGGTCAATAAAATTGTTTTCTACACTGCAAGTTGTGTTTCTTATTCCAGCAACAATAGAATATAAATAATATATGTTTGTGGAGTCATTAAGTGTTTTTAGTTTTAGCAAAGAGTTTTAGGGCACTCGTAACACAAATAAGTCATAGAAGTGTCCAAGATACTACTCGATATTACTAGAGAGTGACACACAAAGAAAAGGAGAAAAGATGAGGATGATAAAGGTTTGATAGGAAGGAAGAAGCAAACCAAAGCAGAGCACCCGCCAACCATCAACTCAGTAGGGTCTTTGTGAAAACCATCAACTCAGTGGAGCCTTTGTGAAAATGAGAAAACCTTTCCTAGAAACCAATCGGAGCTCTGTCTTATGAATTGAGAGAAAATATTCCATGATGCAAGAGGTGTGCGAGACAATAATTTCAAGACTTGAATCCGGACCGGAGTCTCTGCTGTGGACTTGAGTAATTACTCGAGTCCTACGCTCTTAAGACTCCAGTAATTACTCAAGTAATAGTATCCCGAAAGGGACTTTTAGAGGATTATAAAAGTTTTGCTGAATATCGGACAGAAAATACAGTGACTTCCTAGGAGGGCGCTTGAGTAGGCTTATGGCAGTTCTAGACATCTGCATGCTGTTTATACCGTATTTTATTTCATTTTATCTTGTGAAGTGGCTCTGGGTGAAAATAAAAATACGATCAACCTCTCACCCCGGATGAGACTTGCCAGCGTTGGCTTTTCTCTCCCTGTATGAAAGAAGACCTGTTTTTCCTAATTTCTGAATAGGGCCTACTACTGTCTATCGGTGTGGATGATCAAATTTACAAAAACATAGAAGAAGAAAAATGATGTTTTAACACAAAAGCAAACTAATTTGGCTGTCTACAAAGATGCTACGGCTATTTCACTGTTCGAATCAAGCCGAACAGTACCGGTCGCCATTTTGTTTTGCCCCGAAGTACTCGTTAGATCTAGGCTACTCCTCTCCCTCTCTGTCTCTCTCCCCCCACTCCCACTCTCTCTCTCTCTCTCAATGCCCGCAGACAAAATTGCACACTTTCAACACAAAAGCGCTGGATTGTTTGTTTACCCCACAGAATTCAATAAAAAGGGTAGATCTAGAATTCTTTGGTTTACACAGAGTATCACAGTAAACGCACAACGGGTGAGAATAGCCAAAAGGCTCGCCCTCTCATCCCGGGTGAGAAGCCTAAAACTGTGCTATTCTCTTCCGCGTCTTTACTGGGGGGGGGGGGTTCTTGTCTTTTTTTTCAATTAAAAAAAATTGCTTATTAGAATTTTTTCTTTTAACAAATATTAATTTTTTTTAAAGCAAATTTCTTTCCTTTTTTTTTTTTCTACGGTAGAGTCTGGGCTCGGACATTTGAACTCCAGTCCTTAATCGAGTAACTTACTTGTGACTCAAGTATGGACTCGCTGCGTGTATTACTTGAGTACTCCAGTCTGGACTCGTTACTCACACACCTCTACAGGATGCACAAGAAAAGTGAGTCTGTGCAAGGAGAGACGAAAAACCAGATACAGTCGAAGTCAAGCACACACTTAGCAAAATTGGCGGGATGCTGAAATTTTTCATTATGTACGAATTTTGCTAGGTATGTATGTGTTTGAAATACAGAGAATATACATGTCTAAGAAACAAATTCAGGACCTGAATATTTGTATGCCATGTGCCTATCTCCCTGTAGTCGTTTTCATTATGTGCATGCTAGCCTGTATCTACTTTGAGTAAAAACAGACCAAAAGCTAAAAAGAAGGCAGAACAGACATTTTACAGAATGTATTTATTATATACTATTATCATCTGGCAGTACTTGATCAAACAGGCAACTCAAACAGCTGACATAACAATTCATACATTATTACGAGCTGGTAAACCATAGGAAAATGTCTGCAAGAGGTTCGGTTTGGCCTTTGTACATTTTCTCTTCACAATGCAACAATTCAAAACTAAAAACACCACACTGACACATCACAATGCAGTTTTTCCATACGTTACATTTAAATTTCAAAGCACAACAATTTTCAATAAATGTACACCATACTAAGGAACCACTATGCAGCTTTTTGAAACTTTACACAACAATGGATAACAGCCAGACTCTTCCTCTTGCCTACTACATGTATAACAACATCACATATTGAGCACAATCTGTGAGAAAAGGCCCAGGCAACGGCCATATTGCACAATTTCATTTCACCTCTGGGGAAACAATACTGCTATATGTTAAGATACCATCAGTCTTAGACATCTACATTCTGTGATCAGAACGATACAATAACAGGATGCATTTAATTCAAAGACAGCACACTGTGATTCTGAAACAAAGAAAACAATAACAAGACTTAACACGAAATAGTTTTACAGCCTCCTGAAAAAAAACCCATTTACCTCTTTAACATATAACAGTATTCGTTCTGAGTGGTGATATAAAGATAAAGCACCTCATGTGAGCTTAAGACAGGACTGATGTGACAAAAACACAAAATTCACATTGCACCTCTCTTTTTCAACTTGAGTATCCACATATATACATATCACATACAAGAACATAACTACTACTTAGACAGCAAAAGTATAGGCAGAGGAAAGTGGACAGAGAGGAAAACGACGGGAAATATGTCAATAACAAACGGGAAAATTAAAAGTACATTCAGTAATCTATGGTATTGTTTTCTTTAATTGAAAAGAAAGACATTACCTCACAATGAGTACATGGCTCTAATAAAGCTTGGTCTGCATTGTCCTGATCTTTTCGCTCCTGGTGAAACGTGTCCATTATTTCACCAACTTGCTCTGATCTCCAACAGACTACAAATAATGACAGCAACAACGAATTAAGTGTTCCACACATATACTTTTAAGCAATTCTCTCGTCCTTTCCCTATTCCTTCCTTTTTACTATTACCTCTTAGTTGCAGATTTCAACATCAGGGAAACCTACTCGAGTCTGATAGGTGTGGAACTCTTAAGCCATCCTCCCAAAATAAATCTAAAGCTATCTTAGTTTTCATCAAACCCCTGTGGGTGGTTGGAGGCTGACATCTTACTATTTTACCATCCCTCTCTTGCTTTTGCCTGTTCTTTCAGTCTTTTTTCTAGCACCAAAAGACTGCTACTGTATTAATGTACTTCTCTTATAACATGAACGTCTCCGTACATTGGCCAATAAATGTGTATCAGTATACATGCTTTTTTTAATTAAAAAAAACAAAAACATTGAGAAAATACAATTTAGCTGAACACCTATGACTTTAAGAGGAAAAAGAGCGATGCTTCTCAAATAACTGTCTCATGAAATTCAGGATACAAGGTAGCTCTTCCTCTACGGAATTAATTAAAACCACCCACAACCAGGAGCTTCAGCAATGTGTAGCACATTGACTCAACATTTCACAATATCTGTGCCAATCACCAATAGGTGTCATCACCCTTCACTGCTCCATATGACCTAGTGGTGACAGATCATGGTGCAAAAAGAGTTAGGTAAGAAATAAAATTTAAAAGGCTAAAAATTTCAACATCTAGGGTATTCACTTCTGACATTACTTTTCTAACCTCTATCTGGAGTCTATTATATACTGAAGACAGGGCTAAGTTATATGGTCATAAATATGGAATCTGAAGCTATAAAGGAACATATGAATTATAAAAACCATTGATTACAAAATGCATCCATGCACAAGCAAACATACACAATCTCCCTCTTCTTCATTCTTCTCTTTATCTCTTCCTTGACTTGAATTTCATTCTCCCTCCTTTCTCATCTCTTTCTCTATAATTTCTCCACCACATTTTTACACTAAAACATCTGTTCAAGACATGACTTTTCAAACAAAGCAACAGAAAATAAATAACAACCAACTTAACAACATAGTAAATAACTTCAACAGTCAAATTTGATAACCGCAAAAGGCTGAGAGGATGCAAAACTACTTCACTGGGGAATTCTGAAGATCTATCTTTGGTAATCAACAAGGGAGTAAGTCTTGCACACATCGACCCCCAAAAAACTAACCAAGCATCTGACAAAGACACAGTAAAAGACAGAAAAAATCCTCTCTTTGAAATCTGTGTGTCATGTAAGACGATCAGGGAAGGAGGGAGGGGCATCATTCTTATCGGCCAACGGATCACAGTACACAGGTGTGTGCTTGTGTTCGCGTGTAAGTGTGTGCGTCTGCTTGTCAATGTCAAGTCTACTGGCACTAATTTAAAAGTCCTACAAGACATAATGAAAATGCTTCACTATATATGACTTGTAAAGTACAAAGTCTTATGAACTTCAAATAATTTTTGCACATGTGAAGAAACAAGTCATCAGCAAAAGATGAGCAGAAAGATCAAATGTCCCCCAACATTTTCTTTCATTAAAAAAAAATTGTGTGTTTATCCCTACATAAGATATGAACTGTTAAGAAAATCAGGGTAACTTTTGCTTTGTTATCGCTTTCTATTCACTTGGCAGAGAATAATAAAGTATTTTAAAATAAAAAATGGGAAGAAAGAAAATATAGCGGAACATGTCCATAAGGAACACCTCATGCAGAGAAGAAATGTGTTCATCTTAGACTAGTGATCCTCTTAGACAGTGTCATGATAATAGATTTTTTTTAATGCATAGGGGGGGGAGGGGTTGGAAAAGGTTATTTATATTGGTGGTTGTCTTGGACAGCTGGTCACTAGAGAAGGTTCCACTATACATGTATGACTAACCAGGACAATAGACACTCATTGGTACAACAAAAAAAAAGCAGTGAAGCTCTATTCGAGATTATGTGGTGCTTTCTTGCACTAACTCCAATTTCTAACTTTTTGGGAGTTTTTGTCACAACTGTCAAGGCTGTCGAAAAATCTTCCCTTAGCACTCAAAATTATTTTGGTTAACGCTTGTCTTCTGTAGAATTTCAGTTTCATTTTCTACACATTCATATTTTCGCGACAGCAGTTCTGTGTTTTCATACTGATTTAAATCTTAACCAAATCGGAAAAACTTGAGCAAGTAGATATTTTCGAACACCAGTGAATCCAAAATTACACCCAAAACATGCCGACATGCTAGTTCACGAAGACATACTATATGTAGTTATCATAACACTAAAGCACTGATTTCATATTATTTGTAAATACGTACAAACTTAAATAAAAGCACATGATTTCACATTTCTCTTAAAAATGATTTGAAGACTTAATCAAACATTCAACAAAATATGTATAATACAAGCAAAGGAATGTGATGGTTATGATCAACATGATTAACAGTGGGTCCTTTCCTGTCAGTCAAGTATGCCACTGTTGAGGGTAACATCCTGTAATCTCATTAGCCAACTATACATAGTTCAGATATACACTTTAAGAGATTTATTTTCATTATTTACGAAAGTATTAAACTAATTAGTAGAAAAATAAATAAGGCAAAAATAGTGTCAAAGGAGATTGAAATGAAGAGGGTATGTACGGCAATCAAGATAACACACACATGAGATGAAACAAGCTAGTAGGGGGAGACTGTGCAACTTGGTCTAGTCTCCTGCTCCCCCCATCCTCCAACAACAATAGTAAAACTGTGGACATGGGCGTCACATTGGCCTTCTTCATCATTGCATACTAATCAAGAACTCGGCTTCATCTCAGATAAATATTTTTACAAAGCTATGGATGAAACAGTTCACAATTAAACCATGGCATGAAGACACTAGACATGATATTTTTAAAAATTGCAATCTAAGTTTCAATGAACACCCCCAACCTCACCATCTTTCCTCAATCCTAAATCAAACCATGCCAAATTACTCTTCTTTCCTTATAAAGCATTACAAAGTTTGCATACTGTGTCCACACTTACAACAGTACCATTTACAGTCTTCACAACTACTAAATACGTTATGGAACTCTACAAACTGACTCTCATCCTCGACTCATTCCTAACACTTGCCCACATCTAAACATTACTCTTGTTCTGGGACAATACTCTCATCCTTGTTCCTTGCGTGACTAAAAAGAAACTAGCCTAAAAAATGAGCATAAAATCCTTCCATCTCAACAACACATCAAACTTTTCTTCCCTCTGCCTTCCATCCATCAAGTGTGTAAGTGACATGAAAGTCAAGGGTCTTTCCAGTCCACCTGGTACATTTGTTGGATGCTTTGCTTACTCCCAGTTCTAAGTTCTGTGTAATTATTATCGACTATGACTGTAAATAATCCTAGCTGTTCTATGGTTCCATCAATACAATTAACATCACATAAAAAGAGGCTGCTTTTACCCATAGTTTGTAAAGGCTATCCCCTGTTGTTTTCGACACTAATTCCCTTCATAAAAACAAACTTGATAAAAAAAATTTCTACATATTGGAATCAAGCTCACATTTTTCACACAGAATGCAAAAAGACTATTACTCCATAAACACCAGTACAACTACTATCCAATCAACGTATCTCTTTTTAGTTAAATCCCACCCCCTTCAGTGCCATGGCGCCATCCAATCATCTGCTTTAATTAGAAACAAGTTCCCATTTTCTCCCATACCAAAATAAAACCTATTCAAGAACTTGTATGTCTTCGTTATAGTAGAGGTTTTACGGCGCTCGCAACTATTGTATGTCTTCAACACTAAAATACAAACACATGAACATTCATCACACATTTGCATTAAGCATTTGCTCATCCTGTTGTTTATCCTGTTTTATCCCACACAACTCCCAGTATTTTTTCAGTAGCATCATTTTATATTTACACACAACCTCCAAATCTCACTTTTTCAGAAAATACTTTCTTCAGCAAGCATACAACAACCCTTCAACTGTCACCGATGTGTGCCCAAGGGCAGATGCTTTGTGTTAGATTATTATAAGCATTACCGTATGCTACAATCCAACAGTGCGAAGACAACAACTGGTGTATTAACCCCATGTTCTGCACCAGAACACAGCCATATCCTGCGGCCGGCACAAAGACAATAATCATAGAAGTCCACGTGGTTCAAATTAACAAAGCGGCGGCAGAAAGCAAGATGAGCACAAAGAAAGACCTATCCACAGCCACTGCTACATGTCTACAGGGGTCATCTTGTCCTTCCAGCACTGAAGAGCTTCCCGGACACCGGGCAGATGTACTTGTTCTTGGCACAGTGCACGTGGGTGACCACTCCATTGGGGTAGCGGACAAAACTGGGGTCGTTGAAGGCTCTATTGCACACTGCACAGGCTCTGAATGGAGAAAAATAAAAGACAACCCATTTGGAATACCTAAGTAAGTCAGGGGAATTAATGCGGAATCAGGTGAGCTTCCCATTAGGAGACAAACACGACAATAAATAACAACTTTAACACTACGTTTCTTATTCTGTATTTCGGTAATGTACGAGCGAGTGGTATAACTGGTTAACAGGAAGAGATGTGTTGAAGTTATATATGTGTCACAAAGCGATGGAATCAGGCGCTTGTCAATTTGTTTGTTTGTTTTGTTTTTGTAAAGTGTTTTACGGCGCTCGCAACTGCATAAGGTCATATAAGCATGAGGGACACACCTAATATTTTCAGTTGGTAGGAAATTTTGAATTTTGCCTGGGTGGCGGCCAAAGCCTACTCTTATCGATTTTAGACCACCAAGGGATCTTTAACGTGCGCAACTTGCACACAGGCCCTCCGAGATTTTTCGCCCTTGTCCGAGAAGGGTAGGTGTAGATCTTTCCTACCAGAAGATCAGGGGTGTGAATGAAAGACAGCAGTAAGAAGAAGCGAAGGAGTAGCAGTAGAAAGGCTGCAGAAAGAATCAGGAGCTCAGAGGAAGGGGCAAAGGAGTTGAGGGGGCGGGGGCAGAAAGAGGAGACGAAAGCAGATGACAGAACATTGCTAGAGAGCTGGAAATGAGGTGAAAGTAGACAAATTTAGAGAAGAAAATTTTTCGGTCGCTACCCGGATTCCAACCCGGGACCTTTTGAATGAGATGCCAACACCTTAACCTCTAGGCCACGAGAGCCCCCTGTCAATTTTTAGGCATGTGGAATTATAGTTATCTAGAAGCATATTCTTCGAAGCCTTGCCTTCGATAAAAAAAATGCCCATCTTTCTTAAGAAGAATTCGACATATTCGCCACTGAAGGAGGTCGGGGTCACCTGGTTTCAGAGTAAAAATTAACAGGAAAATGGCCGCCAAAGTTCAGTAACTTCCATAGCTTAAGAGTTCTTAAAAACTGAACATTTAAATATTGTGAACCTTTAATTCATGTTTTTCAATAAAACTCATATACGGAAATTTGTCTTTAAAGGACACAAAAGGTGCAGCGCCAAAGAACAATTATTTGATAAAAATTTTCAAACTGGCCGAAAAATGCCTGTTTCTTCGATTTCATTATTTCCACGAGTGCCTGCTTTCACGAAGATGCCTCGCATATAGTCATGTTTCTCATCTGATCAAAACTGTCTTGATGAGACAGTTTCAGGCTTCCTACATGTGACATCTGCCTGCTCGCAGAACCAAATGTGGGAGAGAGGGAGATAATCAATGTAAGCTGCCCAGCAGTTGCTATGCCAGTTTTTAGTGTGTATCTCCAGCAGCCAGTTTGCAAGGGGTGCTGTCAGGAAAATTCACTTTCGTTTAGAGAGGACCATACAACTTAGGCAGCTGGCATTTTAAAGTGACTTATGCTATGTTCATATAAACACTCCTTTTCGTTCAATGGTGAAACCTGGAGGTAAGCCACGCTGGCGGTATAACAGGATTGAAAGCAGTATTAGACCCATGCAGTACCGTAACCTCCCATGATTATTTGAGTGTACAGGAATACATGAGCATGATTACGTGTTCGTGAGTAGCAAATGAATCATAGAATCTAAGCACCTGTTACATGCTCTCACCTCTCATCGTTCATAACAATGGCGTCTCTCTGCAACTCAATGAATGTCTGCTTGACCTGCAGGTTCTCTCCCCTGGCCATCATGCGTTGGATCCGAGTGGTGCGGCTGTTGTGCATGCTGCTGCGGACAGCCCTGGTCAGGAACTGAGCCAACAGCCCGACAGACCAGCTGTCAGGCAGAAGCTGAAGGACCTGTGAGAGGAGATGGGGACAAAAAATAAATTAACCAAGACGATGACTTAGATAAGATTACATTATTGTCGTTGTTGAGTTCTAGATTATGAGGCAGAGCACAGGCAGCTTAATTTTAGTTGGAAGGATAAAGATTTATTAGAGTAAAAAAAACACCACAATGACACAATAATAGCACTTTACTGGCAGGTAAAACAGGGGCAGCTGGATCGCTAACAACAAAACAGGGGCAGCAAAGACCTTCCAGAAGCATCTCAATCTATCTGCTCACTCTCTGTCCCCATTCCCTAAGACAAGGAATTTGACTTCACTGTTAAATCTCTTTATTTGAGCACTGCTCCCACGTTGTAAGAGAATAAAACAAAAACATAATAGAAAAGACCCATCTTAGAGTATTCAGCTCCTAAATCAGTTACTATGAATCTTAAAGCTTGCATACATTTCAACAATTCCCATCTGGCTTTGCTTAATTGGCAGCATGGTAGAGCCCTTCCTGGCCAGACTTCTCTAATTGCTCCGATTTGGGCAAAACCCCTTCTAATTTTCAAAAACAAAACACTTTTTGTTTCTTTGCCAAGATCAGAAAAAATTTGTAACAAAAGCCAATAAAACAATGACCACATTGCAAATCTAGGACAGAACTTTCTGTACACAGAGTGTGTGCTGAAGCACAATCAAATGAAGACTACAGGGGATACTGAGGATGTCCAAGCCTTAGTCCCGTTCTTCAAGTCCTCACTGTGCAATACAACGATGACATACAATAATGAAATCTGTCAGAAATTACCAGTAAATAAATATTTAACAGTGGAGCAAAAATGCTTCTCAGAATTTTCCACATGACAGCGACAGGATGTTATCACTTAGTAGGAAAATTTGTAATCACCAGTTTTTTTCCTCTGTTGTATTGCTACTCTCCATTCTCTCAAACAGCATCAGCCTTGCCAATTTAATCATGTAGAAGCAAATCAAAGGTTAAGTTTGACAAGTGTGCCTAGGCCAGCCTGTCTTCCCGACCCGACCTGACCCTTAATGTTGAATCAGTAAGCACAATCCTTTACCTTAACGGTGTCGAACTCAGCCACAGAGCTATTGAGCAGAGCCATGGCAGGGGCCACCAAGGTGTCTCTCCGCCTGAAAGAGAGAATCAAAATCAGACTATAAAAAAAAATAAAGTGGTTTGTTTTAACCGATTCCGTCCATTTGGCTGCTGACAGCGGCTCTGAGTTTTTCCGCTACCTCCATTTGACCGCTGCAAGCGGCTCAACGAAATCTGAGCAAAATTCGGAAAAAATGTGCACTTTTTAACATAGTTCCTACTTTTTAAGTTGTCAAAAGGAAGTAGAGTTAGTAAACAAGCCTGACCTCAATCTCTGAGTGCCAATATCGAACGAAACTCCGCAAAATTCTTGCAAAAATCGTTGTTTTGTTGTCGTTATGTAAGCTAGATCTAAGGGTAGACAACAATTAGCTTAGTAGTATAATAAAAAGGCCCTTCAAAGAAAGATATTAAACTAAATTTGTGAAATTCTTGCATAAATGTATGCTAGGGTGATATCGCTACAATTTTGTGTTGATTCCTATGGATTATAAGGACTTGTAGAGCTGAGAAAATGCGGTAAGTCGAAATTTTCCAAGAGGTGTAGCGCAATTTTGTTTTCCTCATTCGTTTTTGTCTGAGGGAAAATATAATACAAACAGATTATAGGTCATTGTCATTGATATAAAACAGATTCCTCTATTGATTCCCATCAGTTTGGTGCATGAAAATACATATTAGAGTAACTTACAGCTTTACAGTAACGCATTAAATAGATGCACTCCAGGTTTAAAACTGAACAGGGAAAAATAATTCTGCCTGAAAAAATCATGGATGGAATCAGTTAAGTTTGATTAAACAGAAGCTCATTAACATAAAAATAACCATTTAGTGGAGGGAAAAAGGGGAAAAGCAAGACAAACAAGAACAGCATGTACAAAGAACAGAAATAGTAAAAGTAGGATACACCATTGGCATCCTCCATCAGCACTAAAATCTCAGACATGGCAATGAAGAGATCGTAGAACTTCATGTGTTGTTTACAGCTAGTCAGCATAATAACAGCCAAACATCCCCAGAGGAAAAATAGTTAAAAATAACCACAAAAAGAAATAGCAGAAGACATAAATAAAACATGAGAGAACATAGTTCTTACCCTCCACAAAAGGAAATCAACAATGTATTTATCAGACATACAAAAATCAAAGCAAACACAGAATGACAAGACACCAATCATTTCACACAAGGATAAAAAAATAAGACTCCTACTCATAGCTGGGGTCAAGATAAACACTCAGCAGGATGTGGAACAGCCGTTTCCTGTATCCGGGCTCCTTCCCGTGAGAATTGACCTGGCAGTAGTTCTCAGCCGCGCCAAAGTCCTTGAGCTTGTGGACCAGTATACGCAGAGCTTTGTCATGGTCTTCCAGCTGAGGACAGGGTAGTGGGACATCGTGTGAGATATACATACATGGGACAACATAAGAAGCAGACTCTAAAAAATAGAAATTGGAATTTTTCCCCCCCATTCACATGCCGGATTTTTCCTATTTTTAAAATTTAAAAGGTCAGTTGTCATTGAATGTCCTGGCAACAGCAGAAGCGCGCAGAGCATGCCAATGCTCGATTTTTCAGATGTTGAGTTAAACCTGCTGTCTGTCTTTGGTGATATTGATCAAATGTTATAGCAGTACTTGGTAAAAACAGACCTAAACTTCATTAAAAAAACAAAGAATAGAAACAATCCACTATGCTGTCAGGAAAAAAATGCCAGTTTTCTGTTTTTTCCTGTAGTGTTGGTGCAGTAAACACTAACCAAAGCACCAAAATGTTGTTTTTAAATATGGCCTTCTTTTCAGAGTACTTAATATTACTCATGTGAAAGGAAAAGCATAAAGACTCAAAAGACTAGATTTTTTACACAATCAAAACGGGGTACTTTTTTTTATTGTCAGTATATTCATCAAGACAGACAAGGACAAAAAAACAACCCAACATCAACTGCTGCTCTTTTTCCCTCATATAATCTTCAAGTAGACTGACCTTGCCATACAGGATAGCACACTCGGCATGCATGTCTTTCTCTTTGGCTTTTCCCAAGATGAGTTGAACCCTGTATAAACTGGACATCTGTAGCATGTGACGAAGTTTGGACCTGTCAACAACACAAATGTTACTGATGTTGTTACTGATGTTGTTGTTGTTCTAGTTGTTAATGTTGTTAATGTTATTGAGGTGCAGCTAACGCTAGTCCGTATGCCAACTGCCACATTTAGTCAGACACAAAACGTCACCCAGTGGTTCAGATGTACTAAGCTCAAAATATTTTTAATAGTTTTGGGTTTTTTTAAATTGCGGTTTATTTCTCTGTTGTATCAGTTGTATGTGCTCAAGAAATAGTTTGTTGAAATTCAAATTTTAAATGTTGGGGAAAAAAAACAAGAAAATATATACAAAATTTGGAGACAATTTTCTAAAGAATGAAATGGCTATATCTCTCTCCTGAAAAGTATTGCTTTCTAGAATTAGAATAGTTCAACAGCTTGCCGGCAGAATGAAGGGCTTTGTAGCCAAATCAGTTATCTCCAATATTCAAACTTCCAGTCTTCTTCCTTTAAATCTGTGAGTCATCAGCAGAATCACAAAACTACGGATGATACCATAACGATCAATAATAAACAGCATTTGTATAGCTCAAACAACGTCAAGCTCTTTGCGTTTTAGATCCTGTATTATTACCTTAGCAGATCTGAAAGCATTCTGAAATAATCTCAACTTCCTGAAGAGCATAGAGTAACAGTGCAAGCAGCCGCTTTATAGGCCGTAAATACAAACATACTGACAAGATCTTCCACTGTCTATAGCCAGAAAATTAAAGTAAAGTGCCTTTCCCTTGGATACAACATCTGGCCTGAGCCTCATACCCTCAAACCCCGAATCCCATAACCTCATAATTATGAGTCCAGTAGCCTAACCACTAGACTATTGATGCCACAACACAATGCTTAACGCAGGACTCACCTTGCGATGTCCAGCTCTTCTTTCTTGACACTGTTTCCTTCCATCAGTCTGAGCACTGCCTCCAGGTACAGCACAGCCAGGTGGGTGTGGTACTTTTCTTTCTGGAAAATAAACGCTCATCCATGGGCACATAGGAAAACATAGCAGGGAATAAACAAACATCTATAGGCACAGAGGAGAACACAACAACAGGAAATGGATACACTTCTATAGGTATGTTGGAGAACAGCAGATAGCAGACACATCTCCGCAGGCACATTGGAGAATGTGGCAAAAAATAGGAACACATACAGAGGTTTCAATGGTGTACATAGTGGTAAACAGATACACATCCATGGGTACATTGCAGAAAACAGCAAAAAATAAAAATTAATCCATAGACACGTTAAGTCAAAGCACAAGTGCGTAAATGAGTGGAAATAATTACAGTTACATCCCTGACCAACATATGAATCTACACACATTTATGCATCCACAGTCATGACCACCTATCACATTCACCGACAATTTACTCTGCATTTCACTAATTTCTCCTTGTTAAGACTTTAAAAAAAACAAAAACATCCTTCTGATTTAATGATGAGAGAAGACACAAAGTTAGCCCATAATACTTTTGTATTGTTTAAAGTGAAACTTGACTCATTATTCTTGAGGGCAGCCAGATCTAGGGACAAAAGCGTAGGAACAAAAGCAAAATTGGCCTATTTCTTCCCGTAACAAAGTCAAACCATAACACTGTTGACAAATTTCTTTTGGTTTGTAGATACCTCAAGCCGACGCTGGAAAACCAAGAATTCCAGATAGGTGATGACTGCCCGAGGGAAGCGATGTAAGTAGTCTACAACTGTCTCTGGTCTCAGACGCTCAGACTGGGCCTCACTGGCTGGACGTTCTGTAAATATCTAGAGACAGTAATAGTATAATGAAAATAATAATCATAATTAATATAATATTTACTATTATAAGATGAATGAAAATAATAGTAATAATTTTCAAAAGCCTAATATTGATTATATTAATAAGTAAAACAATAGGAATAGCAATGATAATAATGGAGGAGGAGGATAAGGAGAACAAGGAGGAGGAAGAAGAAAATAAATAGAAGAAGAAGAAGATTCATCCTCATCATCACACTTCATACGGTATGGATGGTGGGCTGCTGAAACCCTGCCCAGAGGAAAAGATTATCCAACTGGAAAGAAAAGATGCAGGACCTACTGACGACTCAATCACGATCACTAAGAAGTTACCTATAGGAAGTTACGTACACAAAAAGATGACATCAAGCATAGGTCTTACCCGCACTCCCAACTCTTCATCTTTCTCCAGCACCCAGTCCACGTACTTCCACAGCAGCTCATGGTCTGTCAGGCTACACAGCACAAGCGTTGTCACAAGGGATCATGGAGGAGAAGAGGGGGTGGAGGGGTAGAAAGGAAGGATGAATCTCTCTTTATGATTTGCATTTGGGCTGTACAGTATTATCCGCTCTGTACCTCTAAATCAAGTGCCCGTCACAAGAAGTCAAAAGAAAAACTAATTCTAATGTGGATAAGCTTTTATGCCAAATCCAGTGGTACTCACAGACCAAAAATTAAAAATCCTCTTCTAGGTCAGAATGGAAGATTATTATATCACATTTATAATTTCAATATATAAATATTCCTCTTGGTTGCACAACTGAGAAGCCAATTTTTAAAATAAGATGATGACAACACAAAATTTTCCAAAACAAATTAAAGATTGTGGGCTCAAAGGCTATTCAAGTAGAACAACTTCTCCTTGACCATTTCCGTAATGCATATTCCCTAAGTCTAATTTTCCAGGTCTGAACTAAAATAATAATACACAAAGAGAAAAATTGTAAAAATACTTGTTGACTGTACGTGAGCGAGTGCCTGTCTCGCAAAAATTTATCTTAGCACTAAATGATAAGCACTTTCTGTTTCTTACTACTGCTACAATATATCTCACTCTCATTTTCCTTGGAAAAGAGAGAACCTTCTTTTGTGCTTGACACATTACTGTAGGGGATTCGCTGGAAAATGAGTGTCCGTTTTAGTATGAGTGTCCATCCACACAGAACTGAACAGTTGCAAATTTTAGTAAAAGATGTTTTTTCTTTGTATGTCATCAAATTTGTTCGAAATAGAATATTTAATAGGCAATATGAAGCAAAATCCTTTCATTATGATGTTTAGAAAATGTATAATTTTTCAAAATTTCATAAAACATTGTGTCTGATGGAAATTGAGCTCTCTGTCTATTTTAAACAAAATCTCAAAATAACCTTCAGCACTTTCAAATGGGTAAATTCTGAGCCGCTCAAATTTAATTTAGTAGTAATCCCATTAACTCTTTAAACCCGGAGTTTTTTCCCCACTGTTTCCCGGAGTTTTTTCTACAGTCACCTAAACCTGGTACCCTATGTCCCATTAGAACCCCAAAAGCTTGCCTCCAACTTCTAAATGGCAGAAACAAAGGCTAAGTCATTACTAAAAAACTTGGTTCGGGAATAGTTCTGAAAAACAAGCAAAAACTAGCACTAAATGAACAAAAGTCGTCACTAGTATCGACACCGTCCGATGGGGATCAGGGTTATTACCGCCGGACACGCCCAGCATCGGTTCTACCGAGGGCGGTGTCAGTACCGACACCTGGCCTCCAGTACCGGCTCTGGGAAGGAGACGACACCAACGGTTATACCGGCTCTGAGAAGGAGCCGACGCGACGGTTGTTTTTTTCTTACCGGGCCACGGGAAGTGTGCAGTGTGTAGGCCTAGGCCTAGCAGCTGGGGCGTCAGATGCACACAACGCAGCGGGTGACCTTGATACAGGACTTCAGATTCAAAATTGACAATCAAAAACGAAGTTTGCTTAAATTTATAATATGGCTTCAAATCAGGTTCCACGCGAGCAACTTTGCTTACTTTGATACGCTGATTCCGAAAATGAAATCAATTTTTAGCAGCGATAACTATTTTTAAAACTCTGTTTGCAAAATTTAATCCCATGCGGCGGCAAACTTCAAAGGTATTTTGCGTCACAGTTCGCCTCACCAATTCTGACTGGTGTGTGTGTGTCGGGGGGGAGCGGGGGTGCGGGCGGGGCTGATCGTGGCGTTAGACGCAAGACGCGAAGTCTGTGACGTCACCTACTGGTGTCACTCCCAGTACCGGTACCGGTGCCGAGAAAGTACCGAGACTGGATTTCGCCGGTACCGCCCACCACTATCGGATGGGGTTTAAAGAGTTAAGGCACACCAAACTCACCTGGAAAGAAACTCCACCACAAACTCCAGACCAGGGAATGTTGGATCTGGACTGTCAGAATCTGCCAATCTGAGGAAACACGTACATCACACTCCTTAAGATTTACATTACTTCTCTCTTCACATTAACACTAAAATCTCGCATATTTCAGAGACGTTACCTAATAATTAACATCATCCTAAACAAAAATGAGGAATATTGATATTTAAATGAAATATGCACACAAATTTCCTCAGGGGCATCTAAACTGCTTAAACTTCAAATCTCATAAACTGCTTCAAATTTCATATAAATAATTATAAGCACTCACATCTACAAATAGGACGTGCAAAAATAATGAAAAGATCCATTTAAAAAGCAAACAGACCTTCTTCAACTTTGTCATCACATTCACCAAACTTTTACATACAAGAAGAATCTGCCCCAGGAAAGCAGGTTATAATGAACAAAAAAAAGCAGTTAAAATAAAAGTTTTGAAATATGTAACAGAGAACTGACCTGGTCCAGACAGCAAGGGCTTTGTCGTTCTCGGCATGTCTCTGGTACAACAGTCCTAGAGCATGCAGCCTCCCGTGTCTCTCCAGCCACTCTACACAGTCGTCCAAATCACAGCCAGTATCTACGGAGATGAGTTCACACAGGCGCTCTGGAGCCGATTCCGCATACAGTTTCAGTAATGCCACATCGACTTCCTGCATAGAACAAAAACGTGCATATTTAGAATTGGGTTACTATCTGAAGGAAAGCTGTCACAAAGAAGTTTTTAGTTCATAATTATTTTTTTTTTAATGAAGCCTCACATGACTTAACAACCTACCACTTCAGTTTCAGGATGCCTGTTAGGCAATTAAGTCCTTAAGTTGTGTCCATCCCATCAGTTTATCAAGTCATTTGAAGCAGAGGAAAAAATTAAAGTGAGGTACTCTCCCCTTAGATATAATATACCATTTGTTAGAGCCAAGGATTGACCTGATGTCAATATGACTGAAAGTCTGACACCTTAACTAGACAAAAAGACTAGAAAACACCTGTGAAAAATATCGGCCACAAGAAACAAAAGAAAGAGGCACAACAATAGGAAAAGTAAAATAAAGGAAGAAAAGACAAGGGGCAATGAAAAGCAATGGTGAAATCGTCCAGCTCCCAGAAGACCAAATCAAAAGGGGACGTTTCGTTTCACGAACCTGCTTTGATGATGGCCACACCAGAGATCGGTTGAAGTCAAACACCCTCTATAGCATTCCTTGCACATTGACCTACCATCACATCATAGAGCAATGTAAATGTGTCTGCAGACTACAAAATTATTTTTTTTAAATCATAAAGACCAAAATCAGGAAATAAATGAAATGAGGAAAGTTTGGGGGGAGGGGGTTCAATTTACATAGGATGATAACAAATGACTTAGGCTACTATAACAGTACATCGATGATTTGTGGTCTTTGTTTATTTCGAAAAGACTCTCTTGTCTACATAACAAGAAATTTTTAAAAAATGCCAACATCACAAATTAAACGACAAAGCAATCCTCACCCTTTTGTAGCCGTGTGCTAAATTTGTGCCCCTGATGTCCTCTAAAAATGTTCGAAGAAATTCTTTGTAAGCCGCCTTGACTTTCTCGTCAGAGCGGGATAGTTGGTTGATATCGGCAATCTCGTGCAGAGGCGGCACTGAGCGAGTGAAATTGATGCTCTTGGGTAAGACATGAGGGTACAGGCTGATGATCTGATCAAGAAACATAAACCAGAGAAATTAGAAGAATCGAAAATCCTATTATATTATGCAGTCATAAATCTCACATAAGATTACCCAAAATGAAATCAGTCAAAGAAAACAGTATTCACTTCAATACTGTTTATCAGCGATATGTCGATTGCCTATTTATTATCATACATTTGAAGTTGAAAGCAGAGTGTTAATTGAAAATACAATCAAGCCCATCCAAGGTGACCACCCATTGACAAGAAGAAAAATGGTCATCTTAGGACAGTGTCACAATACTGATTATAGAAAAAGTGCAAGTACGGAAGTGGGAGCGGTCGTTTGTAGTACAGGTGATTGTCTTGACCAGGTGGTCACTAGAGCAGGATCAACTGGGTTTTTTTTTTGCATTCAAAAACTTTTTAGCTAGCTGATTTCATTTGTACAAAAACATATAAAACCAAAGGAGAAAAACTGTTTAACTTCATCAATTCTATAAAATGGTACACAAAAATGAAGACAAAACTAGATCCTCCTTAAACAACTTGCAGTATGTCCTTTACTGCAACACCTACCTCTCTGACATCAATACCACTGTCTCGGAACAACTGTCCTGCTTCCTCAAAGTGCTGTTGGCAAAACTCAATGAAAGCAGCTTGCTGTTGAATTCTTTTGAACATCTGAAAATAAAATGAAAAAATTAAAACCTTCGTTAGTAGAAAGTCAATTTGATTTATGCAGTGAAACAAGTTATAAATTTCTCCATGAAATACAGCAAAGCTATAATTAGAGCAAAAAAAGAAATTATTACCCCTGAATTGGTCCTCATAGTGAGATTCACTATACAAAGACAAAGATGAATTCAATCTATGTCTTTAAGCTAAATTCAAATTGTATACACCCTATTGCTAATCATCTGCGTATAGAACTTATTTTTTATAGCTCACCTTTACAAACTTGTCTCGTGTCATCCCGGTCTTGTTGGCATTTTTTGCTAACTCTAAAGCTTCGTTGACTCGTTTGTCTGCTAGGAGGGCTTGAATCTGAGGAGAAAAATATTAAAGTATGAGAAAAAGTACACTGTTCTGAAGCTGTCTCCTTACTTCATGTACAGGACAGAGTCAAAGTAATCACTGGGATTTATTCAGTACAATTTATAAAAAGCAACTATGAAAGCAATAAGTTGAAACATACAAAAGCTAGTGGTTGGAGACATCATTGCCAAAGTCCTCCATGAGTCCAAGAGCTAGGGCTGACAACATTCACATACTACTGATAATAGCCTGATCAAGGTATCATAAAGAGCAATCTCTCCACAGCTGAGATCAGAAAAATTCCTACCCACATTTGAATTCACTATTCCATTATCAAAAGAAAAATGTTCAGGCAGTATCTGTAGAAACCTCATGTCTTGTGAAGGTGTCACATATCCCTCATAAAGGGAGTGCATGCAACAAAATGCAGGACAGCATGACCACCAAATCTACAATCAAATCTAACATCCTTTGTGCTCACATTTTATTGAACTGTCAGTATAAGATTGTGTATTTTACTCTACAAAAGATCTAACAGTTCATTTCCTCGATGCTTTTATTTTACTTCACAGAAAGATACAGCATTTTTAGAGTTTTTCATGTGCAGGCCTTTAAACCATCTATTGATAAGGTTCACAAAGACTGATTTTATCATTTTCTAAAAAGTTCTACCTTCTTTATAACAAACTTTCAGCACCCACAACATCTTTTCACACCTGTTTTTCAAAAGGAATTGGAACCAGAGAGTAGATCTCCCGACTGGAAGCTACAAAGATGCGTCCATCAAAGTCGCCAAGAACAACTCCTCCTTGAAAAGGGATGGCTTGTTTTTGTTGTTGATCCAAAATGCTAAAGAAAAAAAAAAGAAATAAGAACAAGATTTTAAAAAAAACATTCTTTAGAAAATAGCATAGAAGATCCAGTTGGAAACTGAACTCTTGAATCTGAACTGAGAAGGGTCAAGATAACTCCTATCACCCACAAAGACCACACAGTCAGATGTATTTGATCCATGAGTCACACTACATTTTTTTTTATCACAACTTCCTTTCAAATTTTTAATTTTTGTCACCAAACTATTTCTGGTTCCTTTCCTCTCCCCTCCCCCTCCACCCTTTTAGCAAGGCTAAAATGTTTTAATAATCTGGAAACATTGTCAGGAAAATAAATAACATGCTGCAATGAGCAACTGAGACATAAAACTGATGCTCAACCAAAGACACAACACATAATTTAAGGCAAAAAAATTTTTTACTTACAAAAAATCTCTACACTGAAAATGCAAAGATGGTATTATCTCGTGCCTGACCAAAAGGACTTTCCTCTGCTTTGTTGCGGAAAATATATGAGTAAAATGATTATTCCCCATAAAAGGAACAGGCAAAGCATACTTAAAGCATTTCTGTTTTACTTTGTTTGTTTTCTCCCTGTTATTACAGCCAAAAAGACATGATAAGCCATTTCAAAGGTGGGTCTTTTCGTCCAATTGTTAAAGAAAAAAAAAGAAAGAAGAAAAAAGAAGGCAGAGAGGAAATACTAAAAAAAAAAATCACACACCCAAATTAGAGAGTACATGTTCATGAGTCTCTCTTCAACAAAAAAAGGGCGGTACATCAAGCTGGTGCACAACGGAGATATTTGTATGTATAGTATAAGGTTTTACGGCGCTCGCAACTGCTAAGGTCATATGAGCGCGCGAAACACAAGTTGTTCACCTCTGCGAAAGTTCACTTCACGACTGGCTAACTAATTTACTTTAAAATGCTAAAAAGTTAAAATATTCAAATTCGGTGTAAATACATTTGTGATCTAAAACAACTTTTAAGTAACAATAAAAATTTTAAATAATATCAAACCATAAAGGCCAATGGCCTTTATAAAATTTAAAATTCTGCTGGGAACAACGACGGAAAAAATATCCTGCAATTTCTTGCATTTATAATATTTCCTTCGGATCTCTCCAAAGTCTAGACATTCTGTTAAAATGTGTCTAATGGTAAAATCTGTGTCGCATCCGACACAGAACGGCTTCTCATCTCCCTGTAGGAGGTATTTGTGGGTCAGGGCCGTGTGTCCGATGCGTAATCGAGTAAAAATGACTTCGGAGATATTTATTACCCTTGAAGGGATGGAGTGGGGTGGGGTGGGGTGAGGTAGGGACAGCTGCTGCTTAGAGTTTAGACCTATTGACCTCTATATCCTATTTCATACCAATCAAATGTATCAACATCCAGTGGAGCAAATCCAGTAATCATTCAGGTACCCAGTGGATCCAAGACGGCTCCAAGGGCTAAAATCTTCAAGAATAAAAGAAAACTTTAACAATGCTACCACGGAAAATGCACAAACAAACCTCACCTGTGAACTGTGATGAACTCATCGTTCATGGCCAGAATATAAGGATGGACATAGCTAACCGATGTAAGCCCGTCTGACCATTGCATGGGTGGACGTTGGGAGACGCCGGCGGAGGTAGCAAAAATGCCCAGAGCACTAGGACCACTGAGCAGGAACTCTTCCTGTTGTCATGGACATAGAAAAATTTCATCATAGAATCGCACATCAAGGGGTTCAAAATGAAAGTCATAAAACCTAAAGACTAATTAGCAAAACAACATCATATCAAAGGGTTTGAGTTTTGAGATAGAGTGAAAAGAAGTTCATTGACATGATAACAGCCAGTAAGTGCATGGGAAAAGCCAGACAAATAGACAAAAAGAGAGAAAGAAAAGAAATAGGACCTGAAAGCTTTGTCCTCCAACCACCCACATTATATTAAAGGAAACCGTCACAGAGTGGTCTGTCCTGGAAAATTTATTTAATAGAAGAAAGATAATCTGTCTAAATTGAAATCTGTGGGGCCACTGGATTTGCTTGGATTTAGTCGAGTTTTCAGATTAGACAGGTTGCTCAAACAGAATAAGAAAAAAAATCAGAGATTTTACTTCCTTTCAGTTTACTGCTGTTTTCGGATTAAACATGTCTGGTTTAAGCGGACTCCAATGTATCTTACTGAAAAAGTTACTTGACTAACGAGAGCTCCTTTATTACAAACAAACAAAAAATTATTGCAAAAGGCAGAAGGCAACATCTTCACTAAACAAACAGATGTTCATTCTTTGGACGATGATATCAGGAACTCACTTTACTAATTCTTTTAATGATGGGCTTGATCTGATCCGAGTCAATGGGGAAAAGGTCGGTGAACTGGCTGTTATCCGTGTCCACCACACAGTACTGGGAGCTCAGCGCTGCACACACAAACTTGCCATCGACACCCTAAGGTCAGTGAAAAAGACAAAGTTTATTAACCAATAGAGAATGTTTATTTCTAAGAAAATCTAACACTTATTCATTACAAACAAAAAAGCACGTTCATTTCATTCCTTTTATTCTAAACCCTCCGGCATTTCTGCCTGAAAGCTTTTTATCCCAAAAGGAATCAACTCATTGGTATTGTCTCCCCCCCCACCATGCAAGATGAACCAAGGCTCTTAAGCCACCAAGTAACAAGGTGTTCATGACATTTTTACGGTTCCCTTTTCCTTCTGTTTTGATGAGCAACTAAATTAGAACAATTTAGCCTAAACAAGGTGGCTCTACAACTTTCAACTGTCAAATTGTTGACTTGTGCAATGCCTATATATAATCATCCAGTTGTTCATTCTAACCTGAGAGCAGCTAGAGCTAGAGTTTTCTCAATTTTTGTTTTACACAGAAAAAATATAATTGCCCATCACCACACAGCAAGTCAGAAACCTTACCACAGCCAATGCCTGGTCTGGCAGTGAGATGTCTCGTAGGTGCATCAGTCTGTCCTCTGTCACTGTGTACAACTGGATCAACTTTCGCTTCAAGGCTACACAGATCTGGAGTAAACAAAAACAAAAATATTTTGTTGAATACAGGGAGCCGACAAAATGTGAGATGTATGACTGAAAGGGAGGTGGATCAAAAGGTGAACAAGGAGCACTCATTTTTTTCATTGTAATTTTGCTGTTTTAAAAATTCTATTTGATTCATTGCATAAAGGTGGAAGTGAGTATATACCACAAAACAAAAACTTTACATCATAAGTGAAAGACATTTAACCCATTGCACCCGCACTACGAGTATAGCTGCCATGCGCTTCCATCCACCGACCTACAACAATAGTCGTAGTAGCAAAATACCAGTCCACAAAATCGAGTCCGAACCAATTATCCAGGTTTCTATTGAATATAATAGATCGCTTGTAGCTTGTAAAAACATTTGCTATCTTGTTTTGATCCAGATTTTTCACCAAGTACGAGTCAATTTTGTCGTTTTGCCACCAAAAATCATTGCAAGAAAGTGAAACTGAAATCTTCAAGGACAAGAAGAAAAAAAACAACTACAAAAAACAACAGTGCCACAGCTACGTTTGTGTTTGTTAAAATACATGAACCATGTTTTTAGTTTTGTTTTAGACATAAGCGGCAAAGAAAGTTAAAGTAGACGTTAATATAGAAAAACAAGGCGATCGGATTGATTTTAGCGCCTTGAAAATTCGAAGAAAAGCTAGATCTAGACCACAGATTTACTATAAGTTGCTATGGGTAAATCGAGTTCCGAAGAGTCGCAGTTGGATGAAGAATAAATTGTTTTCTCTCTTTTTTCCTTCCCCTTTCTCTCTAATAATATTAAAAGAACATTTTAAGTAATATCTAAGTTTAAATAGTCTGGGCACAATGGGCGTCTAAGGCTAGTGTGTCGAGTTCAGACCGATTTTTTCCCCCGGCTCGCAGCAAGCCAGGTGGACACAAGGGTAGTGTCTGCGGCAACGCAGGGTGAATTGGGTTAAGCGTATGTTATATTCCACATGGCTTTACACAACCCATGCCCAAAACCCAACATACTCAATTAATTTTATTTATTTATTTTAATATCTGTTCTCACCTCCACGCTGAAAGGGTTGGTGCGGACAGGATTATCATTAATGCAGAAACAGGTAACACTTTTGATCTTGGCTCCTGTGACGATTGGCTGTGTAATGAAAAAAAACAAAAACAAAGCAAAACATAATTGAGGCATCATAGGCAATTAAGATAATATTTGAGAAAGTGTGGTGAAATCAAGAGCTTGTCAAAATAATAAAAGTCTTTAAACTGGCATTTTTCGGCAGGTTTTTGAATTTTTATCAAATTTTTGTTTTTTGGCTCAAAACCTTTCATGCCATTTAAAGAACACATGTCCGTGTGGATTTTGCTGAAAAAGGTTGACTAAAAGCATTAAAAAATGTAAATTTTCAGTTTTCACGGACTCTCAAGCTAAAGAAGTAACTCAACTTTGACGACCATTTTCTCGTTAATTTTACCTCTGAAAATAGGCGACCCCCACCTCCTTCAATCGCCAATATCTTAACATGCATCGAAAATAAAAGGATATTTTTTTCATTAAAAGCAAGGCAAATGGACAGGCTTTAAGATGATACCAATAACTCAATAAGCACCAAAATTGATGAGCGCTTGAGTCCACCGTGTCACAACACATAAGAGTAATAGGATACTTTGACCCTGTCTGTCACAGCGAACGTGGCCTATGCGGATTACACTCCAGTGGAAAGACAGAAAAACACCACCAAAAAAATGTTAAAAGATCTTACTCTTATTAAAATCAAACTCAAGTAGTCTGCAAGCAAGGCAAAGAGCCTGACCATTATACGAGATGGTATTGGTACCCAGAAATGAGACAGTAATGTCTACTAGAGGCTATGCAAAGACGCAATTCATGAGCCACTATTCATCAATCTCTACCCTATAAAAAACTGGCATTTTGTCCCGATTGAATATACTGCCTGCATGACATCAACTGAACTTGACACGCCAGGCTTTTCCCAAACCACATAAATGGCACAGAATCAACATGTGAGTGCCTCTCCATGGTGAACTTTTAAATTTTCACCCTACTAAAAGAGTGAATTCAATGCCTCAACCTGACTACTTTTGCTTGTATTAGCACCGCATGCACTCCTACGAATATCATGGTGATATATACTTGGCAGTCAACTCGCAGGAGCACTCAGGCGCCTAGGTTCAATAGAATAGTAGGCACAGAGCTTAAATAAATAGTTCAGGTTCATCAACCCAAAGGCACAACTGGCATTATTTGTTGAGTCAATTTTTCTTACCCCAACTCTCGCACACAAGTACAGAAAATGATTTATAACTCTGAAAAAGTCAAGCTGAAAACTTAACGAGCTCATTGTGGGTGCATGGCTGCCAAAGGGGAATAACTGAAACAGGCAAAAAAGCTGCGTAAGCCGCTTACCTCCAGGTCAAACATATTAAGTAAAGTCAGTGTGTTGTCACACAGCACCATGATTCTGTTCAGGGCAGATGCAGCTCGTAATTGAGCAATTGGCTTTTTCTGTTGAAGAAAGAAGAAGTTGTATTCATTTTAATTTTAAAACATATAACCCGAGGGGAGGGGAGGGGGGAGCGGTGTTTGCTTCCACCTTCAACAACTACCAACTTACTCCCTCTCTCCGACCTTTTCTCTAATTTAAATTTATCACCCCCTGGGGCGGTGCTACAGACTAAAGTGTCTTTAGGCCATTCCCAATGGGGGGAAATTAATATGTGTGCATGCCTGGTGAAAGGGACCACAAAACGCATTTGCTCGAACCGAGATATCAGGCTTCAAAGGTCAAAAAATAGAATTTTTGACAAAAACTAAGTTCCATTAAAAATGGATTCTTTAACCATTAATATATCGATATTTACAAGGACTTGAGTTTTTTGTACTTAAAAATATATTTTTAAAGACGATTTTTAACACGATGTAAATAGCATAATCTCCCAAAAATGTGGGAGAAAATTAGCTTTCCGAGTAAACTCTGCGGATGGTTTCTCTTGTTGATTCATTAAGTCGACCCAATCACATTGCAATGCAAACATTAACATTTAGGTCATTCTCTCCTCTCTCTAGTGGCGGGTAGTGCGCATGAATATCTAGAACATGTAAACAAAGCGAAGCATTGCGCATCCATACCCTTTCGCCTTTTTGGAGAGCAAACTTGTATCGCATTCTTCTGCCCTGCGCAAACCTAGATCTATTTTTTGAAAACTCTTGCTCAAGGTGGTAGTGAATTTGTTTTGAAGATGTAATAAAAACACTTTGAAGCTGTTCTTTCATCTTAAATGCTTTTTACAGTTGGTTTGTGAGTAGCGAATGTGTTGTCAGGACGTCTCGAAGTGTAGATCTATTTGAAGCAGAAATAAAAGGGAAACTTTAAAGCCGTTTTTCTTAAAACTTTGTTTCCGTACTCTGCTTTACAAAATCACCCAAATCTCAAACATTACTGAAGATATCTTTAAAATTGAAAAAGTATATTGTTCAGAAATGATCTCTGTACATGAAAAAGCAAAAAACCAGGATTCTTCAATATGTGTCATCTGGTCTCTTGCTCAAGGCATGCCCACATATGTTCTTATGCACAGTAGAATTGTAAATCGGCTAATTCATCAATGTCATTCTCAATACTATGCTTGAACTGCAACAGGGAACTGGTGCTTTTTCCTTCGTAATCCTTACTATCTTCATTTTTCCTCAACTTCTTTTGTATATTTGTCACACTCTTGTGACCCACTATTTCCGGGGTGCCTTGATAGTCGAAGCAGACTTTGTGCTGTTGAAGCTAGAGAGGTGAGCAGAGTAAGCCTGATTCCCTGTAAGGACTTCTCTGTTGACATCCACCCCTTAGCGCTCATATGACCTTATGCAGTTGCGAGGGCCGTAAAACCTCTACTAAAACTAAACTACCTTTAAATTTAGGTACAATATACATTATATCATGTATAAACTTTAATTCATCTTGTGTAACTTCTCACCCTCTTTTAACAAATCAGGGAAGGAGATGAAAGCATGCAAAGTGTTAAAATGATAGAAAGCAAACAATGGCAACCACAGACATGTTTTGAACATAGTTGCACCTGGAAGCTCTCATTGAAAGATATAAGGAGCAAAGATAACAAAAAGGCAGGTCTAACCTCACAATTTCAATCCTTTTCACAACAGACAAAGTGGGCATAAAAGTTGGTCAAGATGAATAATATGAGAATGAAAACAAAAGCAAGCCAAATAGTATCAAGTCACCTACCACAACCAAGTATTTGTGGCCTTGTTTCTCTGAGACAAAGGTTACTCTTCCATTTGGCTGTGTCTTTTCTTCTATACTGTAATGCACCACAAAGCTGAAAAAAACAATATCACAAACAATTAGTCCCTGCACAGATTTTGCAGTGCTGGCAACACAGACGGAAGTGTTAATCTTTTCTGTTTTTGTCATCTACATATCAACAATGTTTTGGCAGTAACCTGTTTCTTGAAAATTAATGTTTCAACAAGCGAAAGAATGGTTTTAGTTTTAGTTTACTTTTAGTAAGAGTTTTACTGCACTTGCAACACAATCAGGTCATATAAGTGCTGAAGATCAGAGGTGCTGCCAGAGTGTAACATACAAACAAAAGGAGGAGAGATAAGGGAAATAGATGTCCAAAGGAAAGAAGGATCAAACCACACCAGAGCAACCACCAACCACTCACAAAAAATATTTCTGATTTAAATAATTGAGTAGACACAAGTCAACCCACAGTACTATGACAAAAAAAAGAGTTAAAATATTTCTTCTGTAACGGTCAGAGCAATTATATTATAATAATATCAGTGGGTTGTCATTTTATCCTGCTCAAGTTCTCCCTCTTGGAAATATATTTATCATTCATATGCATACTCCCTACCTGTTTGTCTCATACATTATAACAATGATGACACACACCAAAATAGCCTCATGGCATCTGTCTCAAATGTATCTCATGGGTTGAAAACGTTGATAATTCCGTATACAATGAGATTAAAAGCAGACATGGGAAAATGTAAGCAAGCATTATTACCAATTCCAGTTGTAAAAGTTAAGGGGTTTCATAGAAACTACAGCAAATGAGTCTTGAGCCTCATGAAAATGACAACATTCTGTGACTTAACTCCATTTTTGGATCGCCACCTCAGTGGGGGTTTTGGTTCCACATTTCAACAGATCACCACTTAAATGGCGTTTGGGAGGGTATGGATTTCATCAACCCCAAAATCTACTCTACATTTGATACGTATCTTCACTTTAACTGTGATTATCTGTCCAATAATGAATAGGGCGAGTGGTCACACAAACAAATCCATTAATATATGACTGAATTATAGCTGTTATGAGGTGACATCTTCAAATGGGTTGAGTTAACTTGTGGAATTCCTTGTGTACTGAAAGAATTAAATTAGATACTGATGGAATTGCTGTCCAATCCCAAATAATTGCACATGATGCATACTTTTTTTTATTTTTTTGGTAAGTGTTTCACAGCGCTCGCAACTGCATAAGGTCATATGAACGTGCGGGACACATTAAACATATTCAGTAGGAAGGAAATTTTGAAATTTGCCCGGATGGCAACCGAAGCCTACTCTTATTGATTTTAGACCACCAAGGGATCTTTAAAGCGCGCAACGAAATTTGTCACCCTTGTCCAATAAGGCTAGGTGTAGATCTTTCCTACCAGAAGATCAGGGATGCGGCTGAAAGACAGCAATAAGAAGGAGCCAAGGAGTAGCAGTAGAAAGGCTGCAGAAAGAGTCAGAAGCCCAGATGAGGGGGTGAGGGCAGAAAGTGGAGACAAAAGCAGATGACAGAACATTGCTAGAGAGCAGGAAAGCAGGTGAAAGGAGACAATGTTAGAGAAGAAAATTTTTCCGTCACTACTCGGATTCAAACCCGAGACCTTTGAATGAGAAGCAAACACCTTAACCTTTAAGGCCACGAGAACCCCTTGCATGCTTCTACCCAGGAGATTTATCTACTGTTTTTACTGGCAAATTTGACAACCTCTCCAGTTTCAAGTGAAAAAAAAATTACTATAAAAATAGCATGATGTAAATGACTACACAAAGAATGTACAAAAGTCTCTCAACCTTGAGGTCACCTAAACAACATTGAAAGTTTTCACAAAACTCAGTTCAATAGATGAAAATTTAATGCATTCCAAATGTCTCCAAAAGGAAAGTGTGTTGTAAAACTTGGATTTATATATGAATGAATTTGTTTAATGATAATTCAGTAAGCATTGAATGACCCTCAAGTAAAAACTAAAAAACACCCTTTGAACAATTTGGCTAAAATGCACGACACAATGTCTGCCAAATCCTAATTCATAGTGATTTATTCATTACAAATTTCTCCACATATGCAAAAAGGATCTATGGATTTTGAAATCTGTCATTTTTGCCAGAGGTATTATTTTGTTAGTGTTTGTTTTTGGTAAGTATTTTACAGTGCTTGCAACTGCATAAGGTCATGAGTGCGCTATTTGTTAAAGTAAAATTTTCCCAAAGTTTTGGCAAATGCTAAAAATTCTATTGTGGTCTCTCCCAGTGGCTAAGTGAGTAGTGAGTTTTGATTCAAGCAATGTCAAGCAAGTGTCGGTGACACTGGGATCAGATGGGTGGTCACTGGAGTGTGTCCTTGAGCAAGACACGACAACCCTAGCTCAAATTTCAGGGCGCTGCTTAGTGGCGACCGACAGTGGCATTGTTTGTAAACTGTTCTGTATTTGTGTAATAGTGTGTATTTATGTATGTATTTATGCATGTATGTATTTATGTATGTACGTATCTATAATCATGTATTTATGTATGTATGTTTGCCATTGTAAAACAAAGTGCCCTTCTGGGACAAATAAAAGTGTAATTTATTATCATTATATTATTATTTATTACAACTCAGACATTAAATTTTCTAGGACTTTCCAGCCCCTCAATTTGCAGTGATAATGAAATTCAAATCAAAGGAGTAACCAAGGGAATTAAAGGCTTGGTAGAAACAATCTCTGAGAGATCACAGAAAAAACCAACACAAAACTCTAGCTTGGACATGTGTTGTACATGTCTTCAAGTTTTGATTTCATGTTTTGCAAATAAATGCTCAATGTGGCCACCACCAACAGCATGGACAGCATCAAGCCTCCAAATTCCTCCAAAAATGCGCTTCAGGATGTCTCGGTCCACTGTGTTGATTGTAGCTGTTATTCGATCTTTCATGCCATCGATATTTGCTGCAAGTGGTAGACAATTAACTTTGTCTTTAACATGCCCATACATAAAAAATCACATACAGTGATGTTCGGGGATCTGGAAGGCCAACCGCAGAGAGAGAGGTCTTCAGCACCTCTCCTACCAGTCCATTGCTGAGACACGTTTTCACCCAGATAAGTTCGAACCCCGAGATGCCAATGGGGTGGTGCTCCATCTTGTTGAAGAATGAAGTCATTCAAATCTGCGTGCAGTAAAGTGAATAGCCACTTCTTGTGACAAAGTTTATGTTCCAGCAAATATATCAATGACATGAAAGATCGAATAGCAGATACAATCAACACAGTGGACCGATACATCCCGAAGCATATTTTTGGGAGGAATTTTCACATATATATATCGGCTTGATGTTGTCCGTGCTGCCGGTGGTGGCCACACTGAGCACCTCTGTAAAACATGAAATAAAAACATGGGGTATGTACAATACACGTGTCCAAGCTGGAGTTTTCTATTGGTCTTAGTTTTTGAAATATTGAGTGATGATTTGGGCGTGTGTATTCTTTTTGAAACACCCTGTACCATACCCATTCTGGACGAAAAGGTTAAAACGTACCAGTCACTTGTTCCAATGTACATATTTTTGCCACATACGTCCATACACTCAATCTGTGGACACAATCAAGCGGAGAAGATAACCATTGTAATACAAAAATCTCTCCAAAACCAAAAATGTTTTTAATAAATACATGTTGTACACAAAATACACGGAAACATAAAATCCTGTATACAGTGACCAGTAACTTTATGTACGATTTGTGTATGATTTGTGGGTGGGGCTTTTACAGGTTATGACGGATCACATGCTACCCTCAATAGCAGTCGAAAATTTGTTGTTAGCCTACCCTTTGGTCAATTTGGGTAAACATTCATTAGAGGGACTAACAAGAAAAAAGACAGGTGAATGGATTATGATGGCCCATCCACAATGTCAGAGGCCGATTTAGAATTTATGACAAAGCATCAGGTGAGTCTAGACCCAGACCTGGCAGCCTCATTCTTTAAAAAAAATTTAGTAGTAGAGGTTTTACGGCGCTCGCAACTGCATAAGGTCATATGAGCGCCAAGGGATGTATGTCAACAGAGAAGTCCTTACAGGCCTGACCCGCCGATCCCATCCAAAATGGGCACTCGGTAATACCCTCTATCCTACTCTGCTTCAAAGTGATAGCTCGTTATGGACTCCCGCTACTTTTGTGCGTTTCCAGTCGGGCAGTAGGCCTAACAATTGTACTTTTATCTAGATCTAGTAAGTCTAGTCACTCCAACTAGAAAAGACCAGATCCAAAAAACAATTACAGTCAATCCTGCCCTGACGGCCACCTCTATAAGACGGCCACCTGTACAAACGGCCACTTTCCATTTTCCCCCTTGCGTTTTTTCGATATAATTTTTAACTGTGTAAAACGCGCACCTGTCCAACGCGGCCGCGGCCACCATATTTTAACTCACAACCCCTGTCACACTAAGCAATTACACCTGTCTTAGACAGCCACCTTAGTGACTCTATTACGTTTTTTCATAAATTGTGCATTGGCCCCTGGCGTTGAAGGCGAACCGTCACAATTCAATCACCTGTCGTTGTTGTTAGGTAGTCCCTTCAACTGGTCATGTTGCGTGGGCCCCTCCCACTGTTGACCAATAGCTACCAATTTTCAACTGCTGGTGAGGTAAGCGTATGATTCCCCCATTACCTATAAGTCCCGCCCAGAACTCATACACAAATCGTAAGTGAGATGAGTGGTCACTGTTTACCCAGTCTGTAACAAAGTAGCAATGAACGTCAACATGAACTTGTGAAAGAAGCGTCGCTCGTTCTCTGAGTGGTGGCAACCCATGTGTTTGTTTTAACATGGCACTCGGTCTTCCTCGTCTGATACATTTCGTTTTATTGTCACCCTTGTGAAAAATCAGCAACAAAATAAAAATTACAAACAAAATACAAACCACCACCACCACCAACAACAAAAACAACAATGCGGCTACTTTCAATTGGGACCTCAGATGGGAATGGTTTGTTTTCTTCATCTTGATCAGTCCTGCCTAAAACGGCCACTGTCTTTAAATACAGCCCCTTTTCTCCTTGACAATGGGTGGCGTTCTTACACAGGTTTGACTGTATAATGCCAAGGCCAAGAAACTATAGTCTAGTCCTAATTAGTCTTGACAGTTTAGACCTTTAATGATTTTTTAAAAAATAATATAAACAGTAGATCTAGATCTAGTCTAGAGAATCTAGTAGGAGAGTAGATTCTAGGCCTAAATGCTGCCCACGGTTTTTGAGTAAGTAGATCTAGATCTTTGACAATTTTAAAATTATAACATGAAGCTGCAGTGAGCACCTAGCACTCCCTGTGATTGGCCCAAATATAGATGACGTACCTAGATGACGTATTTCCGCCATCTATTTTTGTCATCTTCCGGGTCTTCCCTCGCCAGTTGACTGAATCTCACCACCGTGGCGGGCTCGCTTTTCCACTAAAAGCGAGCGATGGGCTTTGTCAATAGATCTAGGTTTCATCGCTGACTGCTAGGCCTGTGTGCACACGCATGTGTGTGTGGTGTATGTGCTTGTGCGAGTGTTTACAGTGTGTGAGTGTGTGGGTGTGTGCGCACCTGCTTGTATGTGTGTGTATGTGTGTGCGCATATATATGCCTGAGAATGTGTGTGTGTGTGTATGTGTGCGTGCGTGAGTGTGAATGTGTGTGTGGGTGTACAACTTTGGGGAGAAGGTAAATTTATGTGCGAGAACTGCTGATTGTTTAAAAGATTATAAAACAAATGAATACCAAAAAACAACAACAACACAGCACCAAGATTTTGTCAACAGGCTAGATTTAGCGAGTCGTGGCGAGGGAAACCCAATATTCTTGGGGGGGATCCCGGAAGACGACGAAAATAGACGGCAGAAATACGTCATCTAATTTGGGCCAATCACAGAAGTGTGCTAGGTGCTCGCCGCAGCTTCGAATAGTAATCAATAGGCATCCTACTTAACTCATGATGAATGAAGCTTTTTATGTTGTAAACAAAAGAACAAATTTGTTACAGGAAAAATAGTTATTTTGTTTAAATTTAAGCAGCTTTTCAGCGGGAAGCATCCGGTCGCAGTTCAATATTAATCAACAAGCCACTCATCTATTTCTAGAGACACAACCTCTCGATTTAGAATATCTACCAACCCCAGTCTGCCCAGTCTAAGAAACAAGAATTTGAAGAAATCTACCTGTGTTTTCGCTTTGTCGGACATCAACTTCACTCGTTCTATAGCAGAAACGAGCTCAAAAGCCTTGATACTCATCGTGACTAGTTATTTCACTACGGCAATTGCACGAAAAAACAGTCTGCAAAATGTTTTGACCTAATGCAACAGAAACTTTAGGAACGCGAGTTTCGTTCCGGGTCTCCCTCCATGGTAGCAGCCATATTGAACTCACTGAGACATCTATCTCAGGCCACCTCCCACTTCAGTGTTGAGGGAGATCACTCAATTCTATTTCTTTGACAATGACCTATAATAATTGCCTGTAAAGGTGAGCTCGAGGAATCGCGTCTCCGGGGCAAACATAGAGGTTGGTGACACCATTGGTGCTAGCCTGAACTATTGCCACGCTTTGTTATAGAATCTACATGAACAAAATTTAATAACTTAATTATTTAATCAGGCTAACAGGGGCAGCTGTAGATTCAAACTATTATTATGGTCTGGGATAGACTAAGAACACTTGAACAGATGGGTGACGATGAATGAAAGATTCGACGGGCTAATAAGTTTTGTTGTTGTTTTTTTAAGCAGAGAAACAAGGTGATAAACAATGATCTGCCTTTGATCTGGCACCTTGCCGTCACTCAGTTAATGAATATGATAATTGTGCTGCTTTCTAGCCAATGAAGTGATCAATATTTATTCAGAGTTCTCTAATTTGTTTAATTCTGATGCCCCCCTCCCAAACTTCCCTCAATCATAAAAATCTCTAGTCATTCAAGATTAATGGGCATTTTTTGTGTCTCCTTAAGCAAAACAAATGAACAAGCTTTAAGACAATACCAACTAACTGTCTGTCTGTCTGTCTGTCTGTCTGTCTGTCTGTCTGTCTTC